>NW_003852680.1:758840-772494 GCF_000181295.1 Otolemur garnettii
TTTTTTTTTTTTTTTTTTTTTTGCAGTTTTTAGCCGGGGCTGGGTTTGAACCCGCCACCTCTGGCATATGGTGCTAGCACCCTACTCCGTTGAGCCACAGGTGCCACCCTGGCCAATATTTCTTCAACTATTTTTCTATTCCTCCTTAGTTGCAACCTTTAGTTACATAATGTATTAAGCCACTTGAAGTTGTACTCTTTTAACTTTTTCAAAATTTTTTTCTCTCTGTATTTCATTTTGCATGGTTTCTATTGCCCTGCTTTTATATTCATTATCTTTTCTTCTATAATATCTATTAATCCCATTCATTGTGCACTTTTTTTGTTTTTGTAAGTTCTACTCAAGTCTTTTATGTATTTTATGTCTCTACTTAATTTTTTTAATGCAGAGAATATAATTCTAATGCTTGATTTAATGTCTTCCTCTGTCAATTCTAACATTTGTCAGTTTTGAGGTTTTCAGTTGATTATTCTTCACATGTTTTCCTGTCCTTTCACATGTCTGTGATCTTTGACTGGATGCTTGACATTGTGAATTTTACCCTGGAGGGATATTTTATATTTCTATAGATACTCCTGAGATATGTTCTGGGATTCAATTTAATGTTCTGGGATTCAATTTAGATACTTGGAAGCAGTTTCATTCTTATTTTTTCATGTCTGGCTTTTATGGTTTCTTCTGTGGGTCCAATGCAGTGCTCAATCTAGGGTTAATTATTTCCCACTATTGAGGCAAGAGCTTTCCTGAATACTCAATGCCCTATGAGTTGCAAATTTTTCCAGTTTGGGGGAGACATGCACTGTTCCTGGCACTGTTTCCTCTAATCCTTTCAGATGGGTCTGTCCTCACATGCATGTGCTAATCAGTATTCTGCTAAGTCCTTGGAGGGGTTTCTTTCTCTGTACAGCTTTCTCTCCCACTCTGTCCTATGAACTCCAACTGCCTTAGTCTCCCAGGACTTGCAGCTTCATCTCCTCAACTCAAGGAGTCTGCCTGGTTTTGCCTCAATTTCCCCTCCTTAGGCCTTTCCAGGAAGGAAGCTGAGTCCTGGAGCTCTCCTGGAGCGAGTCATAGAGCTCGCCTTTGTTTCTTATTTTTAAGAGATCAATATCCTCCATTAGTTTAACTTGAAAACATTTCTTTCATGTATTTTGTCTTTTTTAAAACTTACTTTAGGTGGGAGAGTGCTTTAGTCATTTTGTGATTCTCTAAGAGAGTACCATGGACTGGGTGGCTTATAAACAACAGAGATTTATTTCTTGCAGTTCCAGAGGCTGGAAGTCTGAGATCAGGTGCCAGTATGTTGGTTCTGGTGAGGGCCTGCTTCCAGGTTGCACATGGCTGTCTTCCTACTGTATCTACTTGTGTCCATAGACATACAAACTATCCAGCTCCTGACAGGGTAAAATATACAATGTCAGGCGTCCCATCAAAGATCATAAGACATGCAGACAGAAGACAGAAAACTATGACCCATAACGTGGAGAAAAATCAGTCAATCAGAACTAACCCAGGCCAGGCATTGTGGCTCACTCCTTGTTATCCCTGCTCTCTGGGAGGTGAGGCAGGAGGATTACTTGAGGCCAGAAGTTTGAGACCATCCTGAGCAACACAGTGAGACTCTGTCTCTGCAAAAAAAGAAAAATGAGAAAACTCATCTAGGCAAGTTGGTGTGTGTTTGTAGTCTCAGCTATTCAGAAGCCTGAGATGAGAGGATCACATAAGCCCAGGAGTTCAGGGCTGCAGTGAGCTATGATTATGCCACTGCAGTCCAGCCTGGCTGACAAAGCAAGACCCTGCCTCTAAGGCAAAATGAAATTAAAAAAAACCCATCCCAGACGTTAGAACTGGCAGAGGAGAACACTAAAATATTAGGGTACAGCGGCATGCACCTGTAGTCCCAGGTACTCGAGAGACCAAGGCGGGAGGATGGCAAGTTTGAGTTCAGCCCAGGCAAAACAGTGAGAACTCCATCTAATAAATAAATATAGAAGTAAAAACAGTTATTAGAATTATTTTCCATGTGTTGAAAAAGTTAAGTAGAGATGTGGAGTGTATTTTAAAAGACTCAAATAGGGGGCGGCGCCTGTGGCCCAAAGGAGTGGGGTGCCGGCCCCATATACCAGAGGTGGCGGGTTCAAACCCAGCCCCAGCCAAAAAAAAAAAATGACTCAAATAGAACTTCTAGAGATAAAAAAATACAATGATCAACTAATAGATTAGATGTTATGGAAGAAAAGATACAGCATCGTGTGAGGATGTGGCATAAAGGCACTAATCTCATTCATGGGAGCACCACTATGATAACCTAATCACCTCCCATAGGCCCCACCTCCTAACTCTATCCCACTGCGGGCTAATATTTCAACATATGAATTTTGAGGGGACACAAACACAGAGTAAGTCCAGTTCCTGTCACTTCATCTTGACTAGAAATGCAGGTCATAGCTGTTTGTTTTGCAGTCTATATTGCTTCATCCCCTTGGTCCCTAGTAGGATGAGATTGGATGTTTCTACCACTGTCACTGTCTGTTGCTTACGATGTCTCCACTTCATCCAGTATTTTGGTTTGAAGAGGCTTACAGTTAGTTATAGGCTGGAGATATATGGGCCTATAACCAACTGCAGGGGCTGGAGAGGTTGTGACATGGCTGATCCCTTCACAACCTCCTGGCTCCTGAGTGTATGTGGCTCCCAGTGAGGCTGTGTGGTCAGGACTTCTGAGGACTGAGGTGGTGCTGGTGCAGCAGCAGCATCTACCCTAGGTAGTTGGGGTGGCAGGCCTTGCTGCAGTGAAACTCTCCCTTCTCCAGTGACAAGCACAGACTATGAAACTGCAGCTGATGCCACAGAGACCTCGTCATACTTCAGTGCCCAAGGCTACCTGTCCAGGTAGGAGGCTGTGCAGAGGTGGGTTGTGTATGGGTTCTGACAGTCAGTCATGAGGCCCCTGGAGGAGTGATGGTGCCAGGCTGAGGAGGTGAGTGGTGGAATCCAAATCCTGGAGACTTCAGTGAGGTCCTGGGAGTCTCCTGTCCTAGTCAGTTTGAGTCAACAAACAGGGAGCTCAAAAGCCACCCACTCTGCACCTCTCCATGCAGTCCTCATTCTCTATTCCCCCTACCAGTCGGGAGCAAGAGGGGACAGAGTCAACCACGGATGAGGGGCAGCTACCCCAGGTGGTAGAGGAGCTGAAAGACCTCCAGGTGGCCCCTGGCACGCGCCTGGCCAAGTTCCAGCTGAAGGTGAAAGGTGAGAGGGAGGGCATTTAGGGGGCACCTCCATGGTGGGACAGAGGCCAGGGAGCTGTTCCCCATCAGCCACAATTGGGAAGAGATCCTGGCCAATGGAGGTCAGGTGGTCATGTGTGCCTGCTCCCTGTGTCCCTGGCAGCACAGGGGGTCTATAAGGGACCCTGTCTCTAGGCCTCTGCCTGTTTCCCATCTGGAGAGCACAGTGCCTATTGGAGGGTGGCACTGTGCTGACCACACTCCCTCCTGTGGCCCAGGCTACCCAGCGCCCACACTGTACTGGTTCAAAGATGGCCAGCCCCTGACTGCTTCTGCCCACATCCGCATGACTGACAAGAAGACCCTGCACACCCTGGAGATCCTCTCAGTCACCCATGAGGATACTGGCCAGTATGCGGCCTACATCAGTAATGCCGTAGGTGCCGCCTATTCGTCTGCCCAGCTACTGGTCCGAGGTGGGTGCTTTGAGACGTTGGACAGAGCCTTGGTCCAGAGCAGGGCTGACATCTCCCTGCATGCTTTGCCTTGTCAGGCTTGGGAGTCAAAGCCCAGTAGTCATCATTCCTGTGTACAGTGTATCATGATGGCCAGGAATTAATACCTGTGAGGGGTGGGCAGCATGGGGCCCTTGTCCTGACTGAGGGCAGTCTGGTGGGTGGAGACCCTGGGAAATGGAAAAACACGAGAGCCTTCAGTAGAACTACATGGTTCAAGAAGTTGACAGTAGCCTTGGTAACAGAGGTCCATACCTCTTGGCTGTATAGAATATTCTGAACATTGAAGATTTATCCTGCGTTTGACTCAAATCTGTCATGTCATGAGGGACCTAACGCTGCTGTGCTCTTCCCCAGCATCACAAGATGGGACTCTTCAGCTGTTTTGAGCACAAATGTTTGTATATAGGTTCTAGGTCAAGGCCCCAGAGTCCCTGGCACGGACAATAGAGTAGGCAGTGGGTAGCAATGTCACAACTGGTCCATGCGGCCTCTTGCCTCAGTCACACCTAAGTATGTGAGTTCTGTAGTTCTGTGGCCGAGATTTCAGGGAGCAGTTGGGTATCTTTGCCTGGGGGCACGGCCATCTTCAGGTTTCCCCAATTCTAGCGCAACATGTCAGACCACCAGTGCCACCACAAGTACCATGTGTGGGGCCACAGGAATGGGACCCATTAGTGCTGATGTCTCACTTCTTCTGTACCATTTTTAGGTGCTGATGAACAAGAAGAGAAGTCAGTGTCAGGTGAGGCAGCCCCAGATGGGCAGAGAGGGGCCAGGTGGATGGTGGGTGCCCAGGGCCAGAATGGGCCTGGTGCTGGCAGCAATCGAGGCATGTGTGACCACCGAGCTGATTCAGTGAGGGTGTGCAAAGGACACAGCAGGGCAGAGGGAAGAGTGTGAGGCCGTGCCAGGAGCTCACCAGCTGCTGTGCTGTGACCTTCTAGGCATGCATGAACAGCTGGTGCCACCCCGAATCCTGGAGAAGTTTACCCCCAAAAAAGTGAAGAAGGGTTCCAGCATCACCTTTTCAGTGAAGGTGGAAGGTAGGGCACCTGAGGCCACCCTGAGGTAGGGTGAAGGCTCCCTCCTCCCCACTCACAGTAGCCCCAGGGAGGGCCACAGTTAAGGGCCCCACCTCCAGGGACCATGTTCCCCATGGTGACATACCCACTGCTCTCCCACCTGCCCACAGGATGCCCAGCCCCTGCTGTGCACTGGCTCAGGGAGCAGCCCGAGGGCGGTGTGCTATGGATTGGCCCTGACACACCAGGCTACACCGTGGCCAGCTCTGCCCAGCAGCACAGCCTGGTCCTCCTGGATGTGTGTCGCCAGCACCAGGGGACGTACACATGCATTGCCACCAATGCCGCCGGTCAGGCCCTCTGTTCTGCCAGCCTGCACATCACAGACTGTGAGTGTGGTGGGCGGGGTGAGCAGGGTGGCAGGGCCTGGGGGCAGGAGGTGGTCACCAGGCAGCATCAGTGGCTTCCTGGGCCACACTGCCTGTCACCACCATCCAGATTGGGACCCCTCCCCTTCCAACTCTTGTCTTCTCACAGTGCTGGGAGACCCAGGAACAGGTCAGGCTCTGGTGGTGCTGGGAGGTTTTGAGTTTCATAGTGTCCCTGCTGGGCACAGCCCCTCTGTGTGCTCTATGCCACAGGCCTAAAGGGCCCTTCCAGAAGCCTTCTGCTTTCTGAGCCTTGCTGGTACATTGAGGACAGACCCCTGCCCTCTTCCTGTCACCATCAGGGCAACCATAGACTGAGAGTGGGAGGTAGGCTCGGGCACAACACTTGCTCAGGGCTCTGGAGGGGACCAGGGCCCAGAATCAAATTCCTCAGTATCCAGAACGCCATTCTGATGGCTCACCTGGTCCTTCTGACAGTGGCCAAGGAGGAGAAGCAAGAGAAGGTGAAGGAGGTGCTTCTCTCCACTTTCCTCCAGGGGTGAGTGAGGGGTTGCTTCAGAGGCCCACATAGACTGGGGCTGGGGCCAGGGGCCGAGGAGTGGGGGGACGGAATAGCACTGCCCCTAGGCTGAGCACTTTTCCTAGGATGTGGCCTGGCTCCGCCCCATGCAGGTGAAGGGCTTAGGCTGGCCCTCTCTGTGCTTCAATTTACCCATTGTACTGTGAGGGCTTCTCTGGGGATTTTCCGACATGAAAAGGACACTATGCTGTCCTGGCCTATTGTACCCAGGCCCTCATCCTGTTGGGAGCTCTTGCCCAAGGGCAGAGGGTATTGGGGCCCACCCCAGCCCCCTGAGGATGCTCCCATCCCTGCTGTTTAGGACAACCCAGGCTATCTCATCACAGATGGCAGAACCCATGGGTTTGGCTGATCTCCCAGGGCAGAGAAAAGGTACAGGTGGGGTGGGGGCATGGCTGAGAGGGGCATGAGTAGCCATACCCCTTATGTAGGGGGGCATGGAGGAGGCTGTGTGGCTGTCAGGTCCTGGCCTGAGTGGCTCCTGCTGGACAGTGTGGCCTGGGAGTGGCCTGATCACCCATCTGTGTACTTGTGTGCCTGGATTCTGAACTTTGGTGTCAGACCTTTTTCTGAGTCCTGTGGATCTGGAGCCTGTGGGGGCCCCTAGGCCAGGCCACCTGCAGTGCAGAGCTCTTGTCCAGTGGGCTCTGTGCATGCCTAGTGCCAGGATCTGAGAACCATGGCAGGATAGACCCCACAGTCCCAAGGCTCCTCCTGTGGCCTAATGGCCAGATTCAGCCTCTACCCACCTCTGTCTTTGCCTACTCCCTTATAGCAGGCCAGCTGTCCACTGCCCTCTGTCCAGACTCTGCTTCTCATTCTTGGTCCCCTTGCTCATGCCTCAGCCCAGATGTCAATGAGCCAGTGTGACTCTTTGTCCTGGCAAATCTATGCTGGCCGCTTAGTCTCACTGTCTCCCTGCCCGATATCAGCACTGCCCAGGGGAGGCCTTGTACCCTGTGTTCACTGTGCAGCCTCAGAGCCTGTAGCATGGGGTTGCTCAGTGAATATCTGAGGGGCTCATAGCCACCTGAGCAGAGTGTGTACACCGCAGGAGAGGAGGTCTGCAGCCACCTGTCCCTTGCTGAGGTGGGCACAGAGGAGTTCTTGCAGAAACTCACCTCCCAGATAACTGAGATGGTGTCAGCCAAGATCACACAGGGTAAGGGGCCAGTGCCTGAGTGCTGGGGTGCCAGGATTGGAGGGGGGGTTGCCATAGAGGGGTTCTGGGTCCAGAGGACACTCCAGAGTCCACCCTTGTGGAGGTATATCATGATCATTGTGCCCACCCAGCCAAGCTGCAAGTTCCTGGGGGTGACAGTGATGAGGAATCCAAGACACCATCTGCATCCCCACGACATGGACGATCGCGGCCTTCCTCCAGTGTCCAGGAGTCTTCCTCAGAGTCAGAGGATGGTGACTCCCATGGTGAGGTGTGTGAGCTGGACCCTAGGGAGCAGGGCAGGGTTGAAGAGGGACGGGAGCTGGATCCTGACTCAAAGCACATAGGAGGCAGTGTAGTACCCAGGAGTTCCACAAAGACCACACTGCCAAATAAGCCAAATTTACAGCAGGGTCCTTTTATTGAAGAGCCAGCTGGCGACTGTCTCAGTGTCCCAACATGGGGTTTCTGAGAGCAGCCCTGATTGCTTAAGGAGTCATGTTTTTAAGGTTTGGTCTGCATCCTGGTTGGCACGCAGGCTGTCCAGGTGCATTGGGGTGGGGTAGGGAGGACAGCAAGTAAGCACTGTACAGAAGCAGAATTTTGTGGTTAGTTAGCCATATGTCATACATTCTTTGTTTTACAATTTTGTCATACATTTTAGTTTCAGTACTTTTCCTCCATATCTTTGTCTCAGTATTCTCTCCACCTGGCATTGTTTAAAGGTCAGTCTGGGGATAGTTAGTTCATTTCCCAGGCCCAAGAGTTAGTCAAGCAAGAGGTTAGTACTTTCCCATCTATCTTGGGAGTGAACCAGACTTAATCCATTTTGTTGAGGGCTTGCAGCCCAAGAATTTTTAGGAGTTAACTGGTATTTTTCTACTTTAGCCTAGACCTAACAGCAGGAACTGGGGGAAACAGGATCCTCTTCACATGTATTCCTGCAGAGACTTGCCTTCTAGTGGAGTCATTTGTTCATTCATTCATTTGAGATTGCATCTCATGCCTCCAATGTAGCAGGCATCCTCTTAGGTCTTAGGGTGGTGGGCAGGAGCGTGATAGGTGACAAAGTAGTTCAGTATAGACAGCTCTAGGCTGGTGACCCCAGGAGGCTGAAATGAACTCTTAGGGTGGGAGGGTAGGTCAGGGAACATTGTCTCTACTCCCTATGCTGTACAGGGCTGGGAACAGGTGCATGTGCAGAATGATTCCAAGGCTATGGTGCCTCCTGCCTGTGATTCTATCACTTTGGGAGGTTGAGGCCAGCCTGGGCAACAGCAAGACCCTGTCTCTACAAAAATTTAAAAAATTAGCTGGGTGTGATAGCTCCCATACCTGTAGTCCCAACTACTTCAGACTGAGTCAAGAGGATTGCTTGAGCCCAGGAGTAGGAGGCTGCAGTGAGTTGTGGTGGCACCACTGCACTCTAGCTTAGGTGATAGAGGGAGACCCTGTCTAAAAAAAAAAAAAAAAAAATCCCAGGCCTGCAGCCTCGCAGGCACCTCTCTGGTCCATCCTATTCAGCATCCTCCCTCCCCATCAGATCTTTGACATCTATGTGGTCACCGCCGACTACCTGCCCCTGGGGGCTGAGCAAGATGCCATCACGCTGCGGGAAGGCCAGTATGTGGAGGTCCTTGATTCAGCCCACCCACTGCGCTGGCTAGTACGCACCAAGCCCACCAAATCTAGCCCATCGAGGCAGGGCTGGGTATCACCCGCCTACTTGGACAAGAGACTCAAGGTACCTGGATAGCAGGGGAGGGACGGGGTGGGAGCCTTGGGGATCTTGGAGAGGACTCGGGTTGTTGTTCCCATTTGAGAGGCAAGAGCCTGATACCCACAGAGGCAGGGCTGGGGCCTGGCCCACCTGCGATGAACTCCTCTTTTTTCCCAGCTGTCGCCTGAATGGGGGCCCACCGAGGCCCCTGAGTTCCCTGGGGAGGCTGTATCTGAAGATGAGTACAAGACAAGGCTGAGGTGAATGGCTGGTGGGGTTCAGGGTAGCAACTCTGGTGTCCTGCCAGCTGGATTATCATTCACAGAAACTGGCTACTGGTCCTGGCTCTGAGTCCAGACCCTAACCTTGGGGGAATTGGGGTCTTGGCCATGGTGTTTCTTCTAAGGGGCCTCTCTGATTCCATGTGGGCCTCTGTCAGGGACAGGCAGAGGTGGAAGATTGCAGAGCTGGCCCCGACTCAACCCCTGGCTCCTGCAGTTGTGCCCTGGAAACTGCTGCAGCCATGCAGTTCCCCTGTGCGTGAGACAGGAAAGGGGGCACTGGCTGGAGCTGCCAAGTCTCTGCTCATGGCTGTGTCTCTCTTGCCTAGCTCTGTGATCCAAGAGCTGCTAAGCTCAGAGCAGGCATTTGTGGACAAGCTGCAGTTCCTGCAGGGCCACCACATGCAACACCTGGACCGCTGCCCCCACGCACCTGCAGCCGTGGCCAGCCAGAAGGCTGTCATCTTCCGCAACGTGCAGGACATCAGCCAGTTCCACAGCAGGTGGGCAGGGCTGTGTGCACACATGCCCAAATGCACACTTGCTACAGGGCCAGGCCTCCCATGGGAAAGAGGAGGCAAGGGGGAAGGGACCTATGCTGACTTGATCTACCCATTGGTTCATCTCTGTACAGTGTATACACATACACACACGTCTTCATACACCGCAGTCCTGTGCACACCACCACAAGGTATGCAAGTGCATATTTGCACACCTATGTGTACAACTGCACACATACACTACCTTGTACATGCACACATTGTACATAGGCACACATTATGCACACATATCCCTGCACTATTCCTGAGCACATGTGCACACCATGTGTACATGAACACTTCATGTCTATGCACGATTGTGCGTTCATGCACATGTGCATATAGCATGTATGCACACATACACGCAGGTGCACACCCACATACACCCCCAAATGCATGAGCACACATAATACACATGTATAGTTGCACACTTGCCCCTGTCCCATGGGGCAGGAGCTTCCTCCCAAAGTGAGGGCCCAGGGCTGGGGGGAGGGGGTGTGGACCGAGATCCTGACACATCCCTCTCCTTGGCAGCTTCCTGCAGGAGCTGCAGCAGTGCGACACGGATGATGATGTGGCCATGTGCTTCATCAAGAACCAGGCAGCCTTTGAGAAGTACCTGGAGTTCTTAGTGGGCCGAGTGCAGGCCGAGTCTGTGGTGGTCAGCACAGCCGTGCAGGAGTTCTATAAGGTTTCTGCCTGAGCTCAGTGGGCTTGTTACTTACCCCACCCCCACCCTGGGCCCCAAGTCACCCCAGCTTCTGTTGGAAGGCTGGCTTCCAGCTCTCAGGGACTCAGCCATGCCCCAGGCAGAGAGAGAGTCATTTTTCAGGACTGTGTGTGTGTGTACACCCTGGAACTCACCCTCCAGCTCTTAGGGGACACAGCCACTGGGTGCTGGTGCATTCTTGTCCTAAAACCTGCCCGTATCATTTTCGCAGAAATACACAGAGGAGGCGCTATTAGCTGGGGACCCCTCTCAGCCACCCCCGCTACCACTGCAGCACTACCTGGAACAGCCAGTAGAGCGAGTACAGCGGTACCAGGCCCTGCTGAAGGTGGGTGCAGCTCTGTCCTATGCCCAGCCTCATCTGCCTGCCT
The DNA here is from genome assembly GCF_000181295.1 of Otolemur garnettii. Taxonomy (NCBI): domain Eukaryota; kingdom Metazoa; phylum Chordata; class Mammalia; order Primates; family Galagidae; genus Otolemur; species Otolemur garnettii. The sequence continues at coordinate 769,383 of NW_003852680.1, forward strand.
GGCTGAGTCTCCCCAGCCCTAACCTTCCTCCCCTGTGCCCCTAGGAGCTGATCCGCAACAAGGCTCACAACAGGCAGAACTGTGCACTGCTGGAGCAGGCCTACGCCGTGGTGTCTGCCCTGCCCCAGCGTGCCGAGAACAAGCTGCATGTCTCCCTCATGGAGAACTACCCGGGCACGCTGGAGGCCCTGGGAGAGCCCATCCGCCAGGTCAGGCTGGAGGCCATTCTAGCATGTGTGTTATCTTAGCAGGTGGCAGGGGTATTCGGTACGCAGCTGGCTGTGGGGCCTGGGCCCCTAGATGGGTCTGGCCAACTGCAAGGTGACTGCCGCCTGTGCATACCCCCAGGGCCACTTCATTGTATGGGAGGGTGCACCAGGAGCCCGGATGCCCTGGAAGGGCCACAACCGCCACGTGTTCCTCTTCCGCAACCATCTGGTAATCTGCAAGCCCCGACGAGACTCCCGCACTGACACCTTTAGCTATGTGTTCCGGAACATGATGAAGGTGTGCTGGCACTGGTGGCTGCCAGGGGCTCTGCTGGGCGGGTAGATGCCTCCCTGTCTCTCTAGCTCTGGGATGGACATGGCAGTGTGGCCCCACCAGGTACTGTATCTGTCTGGGCCGGTGGTCAGCTTGTTGTCCGTCTCCCACCCACAGCTGAGTAGCGTTGATCTGAATGACCAGGTGGAGGGGGACGACCGTGCCTTTGAGGTGTGGCACGAGCGAGAGGACTCAGTGCGCAAGTATCTGCTGCAGGCGCGCACCGTCATCATCAAGAACTCGTGGGTGAAGGAGATCTGCGGCATCCAGCAGCGCCTCTCCCTGCCCGTGTGGCGTGAGTGGTCCCCTACCAGGGGCCCAGGTGGCTGAAGTGGGTTGGGGCCTCCTGAGCCCCTCCCCTGCCCCATTGTCTGCTTGGCTGCCCTCAGATAGGCAGCTCCCTCTCTCTCTCCTGGTCCCAGATGGAGACCCTGAGTGGAGGATGGCACAGAAGAATGGTCCCTAAGGCTGTTGTACTCTAAGACATGAGGCCACTGGCACAGGGTGGGATGACCTGCACAGGGTGCAGGGTGTATCAAGGACACCTGGGAGCCCAACATCCAACCCATAGGGTACTCAGAGCCCCATGTGCCTGTCCCTAGGGCCCCCAGATTTTGAGGAGGAGCTGGCTGACTGCACAGCTGAGCTGGGTGAGACGGTGAAGTTGGCCTGCCGCGTCATAGGCACACCTAAGCCTGTCGTCAGCTGGTACAAAGGTACGCTCCTGGCTTCGCTTTTGGGAGATGCTGGCCCTGCAGCAGAGAACTACCCAGAGAGAAATGAGCTATGCAAGGGCCAAAGGGCCAGTGTGGGGTCTTGTTATGGGGCCTGGAGCATGAGGTATAGGCCCACATATGTCACACATCCCCCCAGGCAAAGGCTGGGGCACAGGGAATGTGTAGGGGGCTATGCAGAAAGGCAGGGCATTCAGTAACTCACTGATGGTCTCACAGAACTCAGCAAAGTCATTGCACTCAGAGTTGGGGCTTATTGCAGCAAAAGGACGAAGATTAAAGTCAGTCAGGGGAGAGGTCCAGCCCAGGGAAGCAATTAGGTGTCACCAAGCACAACCTTCTGTGCTTGTGCCCCCCTAGTGGGGTCATGTGGACAGCACCTATTGCTCACAGTGGTGATGTGTGAAAATACACATGGGGTGTTGTCAACCAGGAAAGCTCACCAGAGCCTTGGTGACCAGGGTTATAACTGGGGCTTGGTCATGTAGATGGGGTTGACCAATTCAGTCTCCAGCCCTTCCAGAGGTCGTGCTGACCTACACGGCCTGGAATACCATGAATCTCCTTGTTAGTGTAGATGATATGATGTAGTCCAGGGCCCCCAGGGAAAACAGACCATATTGTCAGGACATTCCAAGGGACAAGGACAGACCTTTCTTTAGGCAGCGTTGGTCCTTCACTGCACTGGAGCCATGCAGAGTTTTAAGCAGCTCAGAGACAGTTAGTTTGGCCTCTGTAATCTGTAATCTGCCACAACCTACAGGGGAAGGCCAAGAGGGGACATGGGTGCCATCCTGGGAAATATAGTAACCCAAGAGCTGGGGGCTGGGTCTAGACACACTTGGCACATACAGTGGCCAGGTCTGCTGGGGGTCGGACAGTATGTGTGGGAGAGAGGTTGGCATCTGAGATGACCACACAATTGTGCACTGCCCATCCCAGGGGATGGGGTTTGCATTTACAGAGGTGAAGAGCACCCGGGGAGAGGCAGGTGGGTGTGCAGACAGAGCTTCAGGGTACAACATCAGGGCAACCCTGGCCAGTGCCGCCCATCTCATTGCCTCTGGGCCAGTGCAGCATCAGGGGCCACTTTAGCCAAAGGCAGGGACAAATCTTGTGCCATTTTTCTTTAGTTGAATGGCCCCTGTTGTGAGAAAACCAGTTATAATTATGTGTGTTAGTAAAGCACCTGTCTATCATCCCTCTCCCGGGATGAAACTCCTCAGATCCCAGGCAGTGGGACACTAATGATTGGCCCCAAGTCTTCCTCCAGAAGAAGTTCTCTGGGGGACTCTCCCAGGCCACACCAGGACATAGCCACTGTGATCATCAGCTCTGACCAGAGGATGCAGAGGTGGTCTTGGAGCCCCCAGAGGCTCCGAGTCGTGGAGGGCAGCCTCATTTTGAGAGCTCTGCACATGATGTACCAGTTGGGTTCCCCAAAACACCTGAAGGTCCTTTGTAATCACCCCAAGGTGCAAGTTGCCATGTGTGGGACAGAGGTGCCTGGTGCCCACGTGGGGAGTCCTGATGGCACAAAGTTATTGTTTACAATTTGGGGGCTCCCAGAGAGATGTGCATTAACACAGACTGGCAGTGCCTCCCCCACATCCCCCATGGGTCACCTGAGCTGTCAGGTAATTCTCACCTCTGTAATGCTCTTCACCTCTGGAAATGCAAACCCCATCCCCTGCGATGGGCAGTGCACAACTGTGTGGTCATCCCAGATGCCAACCTCTCTCCCACATATACTGTCCAACCCCTAGCAGACCTGGCCACTGTGTGTGCCAAGTGTGTCTAGACCCAGCCCCCAGCTCTTGGGTTACTATATTTCC
>NW_003852680.1:772727-776165 GCF_000181295.1 Otolemur garnettii
TTGGGCTGGCTGACAAGCCTCCAAAAGTCCCTAGTTCAGTCTTAATAACTGAGCCCAGCCCTGGACAGTTGGTCCTTCCTGTTCTGCTTGTCCAAGACCAACCAGAGGCATTTGTGTGCCCAGGAGTGACTGATGGAGAATAGAGCAGAGTGTTTGGCAGGAGCATGCAGAAAGATCACCTCTGCATCCTCTGGTCAGAGCTGATGATCACAGTGGCTATGTCCTGGTATGGCTTGGGAGAGTTACCCAGAGAACTTCTTCTGGAGGAAGACTTGGGGCCAATCGTTAGTACCCACTGCCTGGGATCTGAGGAGTTTTTCCCTGTATGGAAACTGCTCCTTTACCCCTCCACAACCTCCTCAGGTCCAAACCATTCCTCTGGGTACTCAGGCGAACATGTGGCATACACGGGGCTCATGTTAGCCACGAGGTGTGGCCATCCACTCATCTGAAGCAGCCTCATAGCAGGCAGATGCCACAGATAGCCTCAAGAAGGGTATCTGGTTCCCTGAGACCGTTTTGCCAAGATGGGCTGTGGAGAACGTCCTGTGTGATGGGGCCACTATCTTCTGCAGACTCCAAAGCATCTCTCTTAGCAGTCCCTGGTTTGACCTGTGGTGCAGTCTCTATGTGATGAACAGGGTATGACAGCATGGCACCATGGCAGTTGTGTACAGGAACTCTAGTGGTCTCAATTTGCTTTCATGGCTCATTGCCCCAAGAAGCAATGTCTTTAACCTTCCAGCCTGTAGTTTTTGAAGTGGCAAACCAAACTGCTGGGCCATAGGCAATGCCTCAAGAATTAGTAAGAATATAACAGCGTTCACCAAGAATTCTGTGCTGTGGGCAGAACTACCCGTGTGGCCTTGTGCTCTGACCATGGATCCAAGGATCCGCCTCTCTGTGGTTGGGACTGAGTCTTGACAGCTGCAGTGGTTGGGGTGCCCTGTGGGGTTTTAGCTTATTTAGCTGGAAGATGAGTGGCCCAGGCATCTCAGCAGAGCTCTGTTAATTCAAACCCCATGGAGATGGCAGCTCTGCGTAAGGGAAAAGAATGAGAAGTGAAGCTGCTTCCCCCAGGAGAGTGGTTGCTTGTTCACTTAAAGCCAAGAAGCCAGTTCTGTTTCCACTTCACAAGTGAGGCCAGTTGAGAGGGAGGCTTCTGGCTTTCCAGTCAGCAAAACATCATCTATATGAAGAGGAACTTTAATGTCAGAGGGCAGAGGGTCAAGTGCTGACTTAGGTGCTCCTGTGACATGCATATTGGAGACCTTGCCATGTAAATGCAAAGTGGTCTTGGATCCCTGCAAGCCACGACTAGATAAAAAAAGAAGGCATCTGTGCACTGGATTTCATTATGGTCATAAAATCTACACCAGCTGGAACTATAGGAGCCATAACTGGATTGAGCTGGTGATCATCCGCTGCCAACCCCCAGCTCCTTTGGTACTTTCTGTGGGCTGTACGAGACTGCTAAGTCGGGATGTCGTACCTCTCTTCACCTTCTGCCCTTAAGCTGTAGTGAAGTATGGGACTTCCTTTCTCCCTCCTGGCTTCTTTACTGTTTCTGTTGGCCAACCCACAAAAAGGCCAGATTGGCCGACAGAAACAGTAAAGAAGCCAGGAGGGGACTGGGCTGGCATGTGGTTCTGTGGTTCTACTGCCCCCTCTCTCTACATGTAGCACGTCCTGACTTCAATCCTCTGGCACATCTGAGGTAGGAATCACAGACAGGTTAAACATCAGCGTCCAGGTGTAGAAGCCAAAGCTGTGGTCTCCAAAGGTCCCCACTCCTGACAGTTGAACAGAGCAGGAAGGCAAGTTGGCTGCCTGTATCCAGCAAAGCCATAGAAGTTTGAGTTCTTCCCTGTGTGCCCCCCATATGAGATGGGCAGATAAGCCTTCCATCCCACTGGGTGCAGGGAGCCTACAGCCCACCCTGTCATTTTTCTCTTAAGAAAGTTGAAGTTGGGGTGGGGCCTGGAAGGAATCAGAGGATAAAGATGGGATAATATACTCCTGTGGGCAGCAAAGTCATCTCTGTGGTTACCATCTGTTTTAGCCTTGGGAACCCCTTAAATTAGCTGTATCACATTGCTTTACAGGTTCAGGGGTCTATAGGCCCTGGGCCCCTACGGTTCAACTTACACAATTGTGACCTTTTTGATGGGAGCTACTAGCCATGGGGCATCTGGTGCCATGATAACATCTCTCAACTCTCATCGAGTTTCCCCATAAGGGCTAAGGGAGGCTTCCAAAGAGGCAGGGCTGACAGTAAGAACTCTTCTAAGTCCCTCTGGGTCACCTTCTCCTGCAGCATGTCACCCATGTTGGTATTACAGATGCCACCCAAGGATCCTTGAGTGCATGCACTAACTAGTGTTTCTTCTATGATTTTCCTCATGGCAGTGGTTGGTAGGGGCAGGGTGGTTGTCAGTCTCAGGGAAAGTTCCTACTTCGAGGCCCAGAGGAAAGACTCAGATCCTTTGCTATCATTTCTGGAAGAATCTAAGGCCAGCGTGATAGATGCAGGATGCTGCTCCACAGAATGCCTGAGCCCTGGCTGCTATTCCTTAACATGGGCTTGGTGCCCATCCCCCACCTCTGAGCAAGTAAAACCCAGAGGCCTGCCCTGTCATCAGCCTGTCATAGATGGTGGTGGCCTGTCCCTTGGACTCCGTGCACACATGAGTTTCTATGGCTGTGGTGTGACAAGGGAATCTTCCTCAGATCTAGCACTGCTTCTGTTAAGAGTACTTTTAGTGAACCAGCCAAGTCCCCAGTGGGGATTCGGGGAGAGAGCACCACCCAGGGCACGGCCATTAAGCCCACTTCTGAGTGCTCAGATGGCAACCACCTACCTCATTTCTTTTCATTAAGAGGCAAAATGTAGAGGAAGAGGTTCCATGGAGCCACCTTTTTCTTTCCCTTCCAGAAGGCCATGTCTCTGTCAATGTCCCTTGTCAGGAGAAGAAACCCCAAATCTAAGGAGATGTTGAGCTTTTATGGGGCTGGTACATCTCCCCATGCTTCCTTCCAGAGTTTGTAGAAGACTTGCCACCCTGAAATGCAGAAAAGCAAAAGTCTCCCAGGAAAGGAAGGGAAGGGCTTTCTCTCGACTGCCCTGGGACATATCCAGGCAGAAAGACATCTCCAGCTGTCCTTATAGGAACATTTTAAACCCGCCTGTTTAAACCTGTCTTTGCTCAGAGGATGGAAACATGAGAATCTGAGAAGTCCAGAGAGAATTCTTTTCTAACAGGAAGATGAGGACTAAGAAGTACCTCAGGGTGTGGTAACCCTAACAAGAGCTGTTTGGGGACAGACGTGAGACTAGTGGGAGTGGGTTTAGGAGAGTCCAGGAGGAGATGCACTGGAGACCGGGTGTGAGAACAGCTCTTCCCTGGGGTTGTGATAAAGGTGGATGGTAGCTAGTTT
>NW_003852680.1:776452-798846 GCF_000181295.1 Otolemur garnettii
AAATGATTTCCTACAATTATTCAAATCAGAAGCTGTTGCTGCTCATGAGGCGTGAATTAAGCAGTCTTGCAGAACTACTGGAATGCATGAATCCATGCAATATTGTATATTTAAACATCATGAAGGAAATGAATTCTCCATGGGGAAATATCCATGCCACATTGTGGCTGGAGATGGTTGGTTGGTAGGTTGGTTGCTTGGGTGTTCACAGCAGGGTAATTTATTTTATGTTTTTTAGTCTTTGAGTATTTTTGTTGGAAAGCCATGAGCTGCCTTCCTTTATTATATTTCAGAGATGTTTTGCAGCCTTCCAATGCATGTTGCATACAAGAGAGGGTGATTGAACAGATGTGGGGTGTGTGTGTACGCTGCTGGGGGAACTAGAGCTCAGGGCATCTGCCTGAGAGATGGGCCAAAATGGGGCCGCTCCAGGGCCCCAGCAGAGGGTCTCCTCATGTAGGAGGGGGCAGTGTGTACCCATTTGTGATACAGGAGGTGGCTCAATGGCATGGCCTGGGTGAGGGGTATGTAAGTTGGGCACCTGGGATAGGCCAGGGCACTGGAGTTAGTGTTGCTCACTGCATGTTAGCCCTTCACATGGTTGGAGGAAACTTTCTGTCTGCCATGGCAGCAGCTGGCTGGCAGCTGGGTGGGCCAGGTGTTGTGATTTTGAGACAGGGCTGTGGACTCTGGACTGTATAGGCCACAGTTAGGACAGGGCCAGCAAACTGCAAGCTGGGGTGCAATGAGCACGTTGGAGGTCCCCCAGGGACCTTGGGGAGGGTCAAGGGTCATTGGGAAGGTAAGGTTACCAAGGATTTGACTGTCTAGAAGAAGTGTCCTCTGTAGGGTTCAATTCCCCCAGCCCAGCCCAGCCCAGCCCCTGCCTCTAGCTAGTGTCCAAGTTGGACAGAAAAAGAAAAGGAGACAGAGAGAGATGGAGAGACAGAGACACAGAGAAAGGGAGGCTGGTCTTGGCCTGTCCCTCCAGGGTACCCTGGCAAGGTAGACCCAGAGCGGTCCATGCCTGGCCCTGTGGCCCCTTGGTTACCCCCTGAGACTACACCTCCCAAGCCAGGCCCAGCCTCTCGTCCCCGATGGGTTCAGCCTTTGAGGTCCTGCTATGATGGCCCTTACCTCTCCTTTCCAGATGGGAAACAGGTGGAGGTGGACCCTCACCACATCCTCATTGAGGACCCTGATGGCTCATGTGCCCTCATCTTGGACAACCTGACTGGAGTGGACTCTGGCCAGTATATGTGTTTTGCAGCCAGTGCTGCTGGCAATGCCAGCACCCTGGGCAAGATCCTAGTGCAAGGTGGGTCTAGGGGCCCTGGCTGGGTGCTGTGGGCCCGCAGAGGGGTTGGGACTACTGGTGGGGCTGAGGGTGTGGGCGAGAGAGCTGGAGAACAGGGTGGGCAGGAGGGTGGTGTGGATGGCTGACTGTGCCCTGGGGTTCACTGAGGGGTCAGAGGGCACTGGTAGAGGTCCCCTACCTGGCACTGCCCTCAGCTGCATCATGGGGCTTCCTGTCACTGTCTTTGTCTCTCTGCGTCTGTCTCTGTTTTTCTTTCCCTGTCTCTGTGCCTGTTTCTGTCTCTGTGTATCTATTTGTTCTTTTCTGTTTCTATCACTTTGTTCCTCTCTGTCTGCCCCCCCATCCTGCAGTACCCCCGAGGTTTGTGAAAAAGGTCCGGGCCACACCCTTTGTAGAGGGAGAGGATGCCCAGTTCACCTGCACCATTGAAGGCACCCCATATCCCCAGATCAGGTGGGACCTGGACCCGGAGTCAGCATGGAGTTATCCCCTGCCTAGGGCACGAGGTGTGGGTAGTGAATTCCTCGGGTCAGGGATAGGCTGTACGCATGACCACGGCCGTGAGCTGAATAGTGGGCACTGTGGACCCTGCCTACTGCCAGGAGGACACAACTGGGTGGATTTCGGCTTCTGGAGGAATAGACTGTCTAGGGGCTTGAGGCCTGGGGGGCCTGGGGCAGGGCACCATAAGGAGGCTGCAGCTGACCTGAGCCCTACCTCATGGGCCCTCTGGGGTGGCTTCCAGGTGGTACAAGGACAATGCCCTGCTAACCCCTGGTGGCAAGTACCGAGTGGTGAGTGAACCCCGCAGTGGCAGTCTGGTGCTGGTGATCCGGGCAGCTGACAAGGAGGACCTGGGCCACTATGAGTGTGAGGTGAGGCATGAGGGTGAGGGGTACCGCAGGGAGATGAGGTATGATTGTGGAGGGACCAAAGAGCCCACCCAGGCCCTGCCATCAAGGTGCAGGGACTCTTGGCAGAGACCAGTTGACAGCATGGCCATTGTCACCCATATCCCTGATGCCAGGCTAGAGGACAACAAGCTTAGTAGTTGCCATCATCCTCAGTCTAGCCATCCCTCCACACTCTGGCCTTCCTCCTATTCTGCGCTGAAGTCTCCCACTCCTCTCATGTGAAACAAAGCACCCTGTTCTCTGGTATCCTTTGCCATTTCAGGGATGCTACTTGGTTTTCGCTTTTTGGGGGGACCTGGTATTGATCTGAATTTCATCATTCAAGTAAAAATGGAGCATCAGTTACTCAGTACAGGTGCCTTTATATGGATACATCCAACGTACCAGGCAGACAGAGCTGCCATTTGTACCTGTCTCTGTGTCCACAGGGCTGGGGCTGGGGGCTTCTGGGATTGGGGTGTGGTGTGAAGGGGCCCATAGTGGGTATGGGCTGACTTCGGGTATCCTAGGAACCCAGGGCACTGGCCAAGACTTTCAGGGCTCCTATTGGGCTGCCAGCCTCCTGTGCGTGGCTGCTGCTCACAGCCACTCCCAGGACACAAGGGGACCCATGTGAGCTCTGCACTTGCACTGTCTGATATAGTCGGTATGGGCCCCATGACCACCACCCTGGACGGGCAGGTGGAGCCTGTCCCTGTAGCTGCAGAAGTCTCTAGGGCAGTGTGGGTCCCTCTGAGTGAGGCCCACTGTACTGCAAATAGCCAACACCGCCCCAGCAAGATGGCGCAGGCCCCTCAGGGTGCCTCAGGCTCTTAACAGGTCTCTGCCATCTCTGCAGTTGGTTAACCGGCTGGGCTCCACACGAGGCGGCGCAGACCTGTACATGCAGAGCCCTGCACTGCGGGCCCGGGAACAACGTCACAGGGAGCAGCTTATGGCTGCTGTAGAAGGTAGGTCCTACTCCTTGGCCTGTGTGATCTAGGCGGCTCCCAGGCTGGACCCTCCACAGGCTTGAGCAGCACCAGGCAGGGCTGAAAGTTTCACCCTTCCAATTAAGGCCTGCCTCCTGGAGGAGGAGGTGGGGTTGGCACCTTGGGACGAGAGGCTGCCAAAGTTGTGTGGTGGGCCAGCAGAGGGCAGGTCGTGAACACAGAGCCCTTGTGAAGGCTGGCAAGGGAACCCTGGGTGTGCAGGGGGTTGGTGAATGGGGGTCCCTAAGCCCTGCTCACCATCCTTGTGGAAACAATGCGTGTGCATAAAGAGGTTGGGGACAGTTTGCCAGGTGAGGTCAGAGAGGTGGCCTTGTGCAGGTGGCAGCAGGAATGATGGGAAGGGCATCTCTGAGGAAAGGGGGTTCCCTCTTAGGGCAGAGGGAAAGAGGCTCCTGGCCTCAGCTTAGCTCCCAGAGGCATGTGTCAGGGGCGCAGCCCCTCTGTGCAAGGTAAGGCTGGAGAGGCCCACCAGCTGGGATGAGGACCATTTCCCCTGTGGATCAATGGCCAATATAGTTGCAACAAGGCGGCCCATACTCTTTGGGGAGGGGAGCCTCAGGCCCTACACAGGTGAAGGTTGTTGCTCAGACTGCCTGATGTGGCCAGGCCTGGGGCCACGTCTGGGGTCCTGGGAGGCAACTGGGCCACACAGCAAGCCTCAGTACCTCACTGCCAGCCAGGGTGGGGCAGGGGCTGCCAGGAAGGGGAAGAGGGCGCCTTGTGTTTGCCCTGGATTCCCAAGCTGGAGCTGCCCACCTGGAGCTGCCCACCTGGACAGATGGTGAGCCTCACGTTCTTGGGGGTATCCAAGCAGAAGAAGCCAGGACAACATTTAGCAGAACTGCAGTCCTGCGGTGGGTTGGATTGTAATAACATGTCTTCCAAGTCCTAAAAGTGGCTCATGTGGTTTTCACTGGATCCTACTGCCCAGGGCCCAATGTCTGGGAGGCTGGTTTTCTTTCTGGACCCTCACGACACCCTCTCTTGGGCTTCCTTGGACCTCTGACCCCCTCTCCAGGCAGAAGTCCTTGTGTCTCAACTCCCAGAGACACTGGCTGAGCCTTTTCCCATGGTGCTCCCTGTCTGATGTGTCCCTGGGGGTCCTGTGACCTCTGCTATCCCACAGCATCAACACAAATGCTTCTGCCGCTGCATAACTCAGCTCCTCTTGCATCTCATGGTCAAGGAAGTGCCTGATGGGGACACCCAGGGTTCTCTTGCTGGAGAGTCCACAACAGTCATTCACTTGGTCCTCACAACAGGTCTCTTTCTGGGAACAGCAGAGGGGGTGGCCACATGAGAGCAGGTTCCGGGCTCACTGGTGCCACATGTGGTGACGGTGCCTCAGTGAGTCGAAAAAGTCGGCCCTGGAAGACTCCAGAGTCGCAGCCCGGCGCCTCTCTGCTTCCTAACTCCTCTCCTGCGGCTTCCTCTTTAACCCAACGGCTCTGTCCACACCAGAGTGGGGCTGGCAGCCCTGCCTGGGGCAGGCACAACCCCCCAGCTTGTGAACCGCGCTGGGCCATGAGCCCCGCTTCGCACGGCTCTGCCTCCCTTGGTCGCAGATACTCCCTTGGGACCCAGAGCTGGTCAGGTGGCAGTTTAGGTTAGGGAACGAAAAGTTCCAGGAGTTGAGTGGCCCAGAGGTCTCCTGTTAGAGGGTGTTCCCTCTGCTCTGCAGAGTCCAACCTGCAAGCAACAGACGCACTGGCTTTCTCTGTGGCCAACTTTAGGCTGAATACATAGAGCTTTGGTTCTGGATCCGATTCTATCTCCAGGGAACAGCCTGTGCAAACATGCAAACACTCCTACATATAGGCATACATGTGCAGGCACACACACATGTATGGATGCACATACATGTGTGGACACAGTCACATGTGCACACATGCATGATGCACATACATGTGTATGCATGTGCACAAATGCACAGTAAATGTGGATCCCACCTGCACACACAGACAGAGCTAGTACGTTCAATTCAGGTGCACCTCAACTGAGACAGCTATAAAAGACTCTCCTAGTCTTTCTGTTTTTTATCTTTTTTTTTTTTTGAAACAGAGTCTCACTCTGTTGCCCTGATAGAGTGCTGTGGTGTGGCATCGTAGCTCACAGCAACCTCAAACTCTTGGGCTCAAGCAATCCCTTGGCCTCAGCCTCCCAAGTAGGCACTCCCCACACATAATCACACAATGCCCAGCTCATTTTTTGTTTGTTTGTTTGTTTTTAGTAAAAATGGGGTCTCATTCTTGCTCAGGCTGGTATCAAACTCCTGAGCTCAAGCAATCCACCTGCCTCGGCTTCCCAGAATGAGTCTTTTTTTCTAAGGGAAAGCCTTTTTCCACCTGCTATAGCAAGGCAGGAAATTCCCCACAAGGTGGTTAATAGGGATTAAGACAGCCAACACGAGGGGAAGTCGTCATGCCTCATTTGATACTAGGGGGACAGCAGGCACTTCCTGCTCCTAGATATGTCCCATTCCATCTCTGGAACTCAGGGACCCCAATATGCTACAAGATAGCAACCACAGGCCAGGTCCTTCCAGCTCCAGGGAGGAAGTCACTGGGAAAAACAGGAGAAGCCACTGAGCTTATGGACTGGGGATGCTCCCTAGGGAGACAGGTTGCCCCATTTGCTCAGAGATCAGGACCCGGCATCCTCTAGGGCTGTTTTTGGTAGGACTTCTGGGGTGCCTCATGGTACAGAGTTCAGATGTGATACTTCCAGGACTCCAGAGAACCTCTCCCCTGAGAATTTTTTATAAATGAGTCATCAGTCCCAGTGTGGCTGCTATCTCCCATGCAGCCACAAGCCACTGTTCCCAGCTTTCTAGGGCTCACACTTTAGGCCTGAAACACTCACAGGGCTTCTTCAGCACGTGGGTTGAGGGAGAAGCTAGGGTTCTGGTATGGGTAGCCAAGGCAGGGCCTGCACTGTCTTTCCAGAAAGACAATGGGTGCTGCCTTCACATGCACATGCACTGTTGTTATACATCCTCATGCCCCAGCCACTCATCACCTCCATCTAAAAGATGAGGAAACTGAGGCTCCCAGCTGAGACAAGTCTGCCCAGGGGCATGCCACTCAGATAGCTTAGCCCCTGAGCGCTGGCTAGTTTGTAACCCTCGCTATTCCGACTGTTTTCTTTGTAGTCACTGAGCAAGAGACTAAAGCCCCCAAGAAAACCGTCATCATGTAAGTGCAGGCGTGTTCCTAACCTTCCTTCTGACTGCAATGCTCTTGTGCATGCTTCTAATCCTCCTGGATCGTCCCCTGGGTCGATCTGCCTGACCACCTGCTTGCTTAACTGCCTGGCCACAGTTCAGCCTGCAGATTGCCAGCACTTTGCCCATATCTTCTTGCATAACCACCTCTGCCTGGGACTTTGGCTACCTTCACAGCTCACAGCATTGGCTTCCAGGGTCTCAGTACCCTCTCCACAATCCACTGCCACTGTAGAGGAAACTTACTCTTCACACTCCCAGTGGCTCACCTAGGGCTTGGACCCAAAATTACACTAGTTAAGTTAAAGCTGGGACTCAGAGCTGCTTCCCTCAGTGGGCTAGAAACAGAATTCTACCCTCAAAATCCTAGGTTCCAGGGCAGTGTGGTCCAATAGAACTTTCTGTGGTGATGGACATACTCTATCTACGCTACCTATTATGGAAGCCGCTAGCCACACTACATGTCTGTTGAGCATTTGGAATGTGTCTAATGTGACTGAAGAACTGAATTTCAAATTTTATTGAATTTTTATTAATTGGATTTAATTTAAATAGAGTAGCCCTTTGAAGTCTGCAAGCTTAATCCTTACATTTGGAATATGGGGAAACTGAGGTTCGGGGAAGAGGCTGAAGGTTCAAGGAGGCTAGCTCAGAGTAGCTACTGATTGGAAGCCATCTGAGATCCTATTTCCCAGGTGCCACATCCGCTGTCCCTTTCTTCATCCTTCCGTGCCTTCAAGGCTAGAGGAAAAACCACATATGCTGTTGATGAGGAAGTAACCCAAGGGGACCAGAACTGGGTGAACCTACAGAATGTTGGATTGGTTTTGACCTGCATAATCTGGGAGGACTTCCAGTAAGAAGTGTTTGCAGGTGGAGGTGGTGGAAAAGCTTGCAAAAACTAGGAGGCAGGAAAGACTATGGTTTCCTAAGGCCAAATGACTGAGAACCTCCAGGATAAGAAACCTCTTAGTTCCCTATGGGCTAACTACCTCCAAAAGGGGCCTTTGGTTGGCCATGCTGCTAAAGAATCCCATGGTCAGGCATTGATGAGATTCTGGGTTAGCCCTTCCTTGACTTCCTCCCTCTTACCCCCAGGTAGGATGGTGCCACCCCATAATACATAGGGCTACCTGGGCGGTGATGAGTATCCTACCCGTAGAGGTATGGATCCACGTTCTAGCTTTACACACATTAATGCTACTTGTTATCCATGAGGGGAACATTATTATTATCTACTTCTTACGGATGAGGAAGTGAAGCAAGAGAGATGGAGCCAGGAAGCCCCACTGAGCAAGCTTCAGAGGTGACTCATGCCTAAGGGTAGGTGGGCCAAGACTCACAAGGGACCCCAAAGTCCTATCTTTCCCAGGCTTAGGGAAGTGGCAGCTCTGACCTTGTATAGAAAAGTGTTCCCTTCTCAGCTTGAGGGGATAGAGAAAGTTGACCCCTGGGCATGGCCTTGTCCCCTAGGGCAGTCCACTGCAGAAGAAGACGGGTTGGAGAGAGACCCCATGAACTGTGTTCCCAGCCTCAGTGCAGTGAGCCCAGTAGTAGGGGATATTTAGGGGGAGTTGGTTCCACTCAGCTTACCCCCCTGCATCTGTAGATTGGGCACGATGAGGTTAGCAGATAGGCCTGGCCTAGGTTCCCCCAATGTGTAGGCAGGCTCTGACTCAGCCTGGTGTCCCCAGCCTCAGCTTCTCCATCAGTAGGTGGAGACTATCATCCTTCCCTGGTGAGGGTTGTAGGAGACAGGAGCTGTAATTGCTGTGTACCCTGTTGACCACACATCTCTGGGCCCTTCCCTGGCCACAGCTGTTCCTGAATAAAGCCCTAAGTCAGACATAAGCAAAACTAAGAAAGAGATGCACACAGCACCTTAGTCACAGCAGGCAGCTGGCACGAGCTTTGAGCTGTCACTACACACATGCCAAGCTCCTCTTCCTGAGCCCCAGAGGAATGCAGGTCTCCAGGCCTAGTCAGAACAAGTCACCAGTGGGGGCTGTGGCAGCCTTCCCTGACCCAGCCCCCTGTGTGCACCTGCAGCACAAGTTGTCCAGCCTGTCCTTAACTAAGGGTTTCTGAGGCACTCAGCTATTGCTCTCTGAGAGCTGAGTAATGCACCTTCTCCTGGCACACAAAGCACAAAACCTGGTGCTGGCACGGACAAAGAGAGGGGCCTGGCCAGGGGAACACTGCAAATCTGGGCTTGACCTGGTTTTTGGAGGTACAGGCCTTTCTGAGTGCCTCACCTCTTGTGACGAGATTCACATACCAGAGCCCAAGGTTGGCCACGCAGGACTTTGTGCTTTGTTTCTTTGCTTCTCTGGCTGGGGCTGTGCATATCTGGCTCAAGCACATAGTTAGGAATTTCTTTGTGCATCTTCACCACCCGCTCACTGGTATACTAACTGATCTCTTTTGCACAACCCTGATGCTATGCCCACCTCCTCTCGGGCCTTCTTCCCCTCCCCCAGAGAAGAGACCATCACCACCGTGGTGAAGAGCCCTCGTGGCCGGCGACACTCCCCCAGCAAGTCCCCCTCCCGCTCTCCTTCCCGCCGCTCTGCCAGCCCGCCCAGGCTGGGCCTGTTGGCCTCCGATCTGCTGTACCTGCCAGGGGGCGGCCAGCCCCGCAGGCCTGAGGTGGAGCTGGGCCGGAAGCCCACCGTGCCCACACTATACGTGACGGAGCCAGAGGCCCACTCGCCCACCCTGCCTGGGGGCACAGGGTCCCAGCGCAAGTGGGTAGAGGTGGAGGAGACCATCGAAGTCCGAGTGAAGAAGATAGGCCCACAGGGTGTGTCACCTGCCAGAGAGGAGGTGCCTGGTGGGGATCCCAATTCCAATAACTCCAACAACAAACTGCTGACCCAGGAGACCAGGGTGCAGGGGCCGGCTGTGGTCTGCATTGGTGAGCCCCTGGTCTTACACATGGATTCTGGGGGCAGCGTGGACTGGGCCACTCCAGACATAAGCAGCCCTGATCCATCAGAAGAGGCCAGGGCCCCCCTCAAGGAGGAGGGAAGAGAGGAGGAGAGAGAAGAAGAAGAAGGGGCCTTTGTGCTGGAGGAATCCCAGGACACCGATGGCCTTCAGGATCGTGATCCCAAGATCCTCACACACAATGGCCGTGTGCTGACACTGGCTGATCTAGAGGATTATGTGCCTGAGGAAGGGGAGACCTATGGCTGTGGCAGCCCTACCATGCCCAGAGCCCCCAGTGACCCACCCTGTGAGGTCTCAGTGATCCAGAGAGAAATTAGGGAGCCCACGGTGGGGCAGCCCATCCTACTCAATGTGGGGCGTGCGCTAAATCCCCTAGGCCGATGGGGCCTCTTCAGGCCCGAATCTCGGGGACTGTCATCTCAGCTGCCATCCAGTCCTCAGGCCCGCAGCCCTGATGGTGTCTCCTTCTTTGTGAGGGAGCCCCAGGTTGGGCCCATGGGCACGGCTCCCCACCACACGCAGTCTTTCTGCACCCGGGTCCAGCGGTCTGTGGATAGTGGCCAGGGCAGCTTCACAACAGAGCTTTCTACTCAGACGGTCAGCTTTGGGACAGTTGGAGAGACAGTCACTCTGCACATCCGCCCAGATGGGGATGAGGTGGCCACACATCCCTGAAGCTGCTACAATTGTTACGTGGGGGCCAGCAGGGAGAGGGGAGTGTTCACAGAGCCCAGAATGCTGCCCCTCACCCACCACAGAGGCCCCTGGGGAGCCCCAGCTCACCTGCCCTGCCCTCCTGTGCTGGGCCCTTCCTACCTCGCTGCACTCGGACTTCAGCCAGGAGGACAGGGCATAGTGTCTACAATGTTGGAAATGCTCCAGGAGCATCTCAACCCCTCTCCCCCCCAGATCTGGACTGTTTTCTCCCCCCTGGGCTGGCAGGAGCCTTGGGGGCTCTGAACACAAGACATGGACTTGGCCATTTGTCCTATTCCCATGGGGGCCCAGTCCATCCTGCCAGTCTCCAGCCCCACACTGCCTGGCCTCTTCTCAAGCCTGAGACCCCTCACCTGAGGCCACCCCAAAGCTCTATAGACTCTTCTGGGCCTTCCCTGCAAGTAGACACAGGCTCTGTGTGTGAGGATGCCCCTTTTGGTCAACAACAATAAATTGTCTCCCTGCACCTCTTGTCTGCTCCTTCTTGCTTTTCTGCCCAGTGGCTCCGGCATCATGGGTGGCCCAGGGCCCCCTGGAGTGGACCTGTGGCAGTTTGCTCATGCTCAGAGTCTCACAGAGTGACCAAAACCACCTGTGACAGCCATGCGTTGCCTGCTGGGGGCTGAGGGGCCTTCCAGGGCCCTGTGTGGCAGACATGGGTCTAGGGGCTGAGGCACTTAATATCAAGGGGGTTACTTCATTGCCCCAAGTGGGACAGTTCTGGCAGCTGTAGGGGGGATAATGTCAATCTCACAGGTAATCTCCAATCCTGAGGCCAGCCCAGCGGTCCTGCTGAGCCCCTTGGACTGGGGAAGGAGGACGCGGGTGCCCTGACCCTGCAGAGGGCAGTATAGAGTCACATGTCCACTGGGAATTGGGGGTGAAGTGGAAAGAGCCTTTCAGCAGGGGCTTGAAGACTTGGAAAAGGAGCAGGAGAGAGAGCCAGGCAGGTGGACTTCACATGAGGCCACAGTGGGACTGAGCACAGAGGTGCACAGAGCAGGGGACTGGGGCTAGGTGGGGCTACTGTGGCCCTGCTAGGTTGCAGGGGGAAAGGAAGGCAGGTTGAGAGCCAGGTGGACCCCAAGCCCTTCCCCAGGAATGAGGCTTATAGCTGTGGCCATCTGGACATCCACTTCCTAGGGTTCCCTAGGCCCTCAATTTGGCATGAGGCTGCCAGAGCCCCAGGCTTGGGGTTGGGAACCCTGTGTCCTGGGGTCCTGAGTCAGCCTCGAGGGGAGGCCTGAGATGGAAAGTAGCAGTGTGGTTAGGAGTCCAGGCCTGGTGGCTCCCTGGAGGCGGCGGTGCTCTCCTGAAGGTGTTGAAGGAGGATGGGGCTCTCTGGGCAACGCAGCATCTGCCCTGACATGGATCTCAGGGGCCTCCACCTGCAGGCAGTCACCGGAGAGAGGAGTGGGTGGGTGGGGAGAACTTGGGGTTGGCCCAACTGGGCAGTTTCTGAGGATAGGATGGGATCCCTAGAGCCCTCTTCCTAGGCTCAGGCTGTCCTGGTCACCTGCACCTCAATCCACTTGCACTCATCTATCTCTTCCAGACAATGCCCTAGAGGACTCTGTCCACACCACCCAGGATCAAGTGGACCAGGCGGTCACATCTGTCCAGCAGAGAGTGCCCAGCCCTGAGGCTCCAGGCCCCTCTATGGGGCATCTCACCAGCTCTGGCCTGAGTCCTGGGGGACCACCTGCACTCGAAGAGGCCAGCCCTCAGCTCCCAGGCATAGGGGCCTGGGATATACCTGGTGAGGCCCAGAGGGGGCTGACTGCAAAGACACCCTTCCAGGGAGCTGACTCTAACCGAGTCAGCTGTCCGAGCCAAGGGGGTCCGGCCCTTGGACTTGAACTAACTGAGCCCTGGGACCCAGACTTAGGATCCTGATGATTCCATACACTAGTGCCCCTGAGCAAAGCCTGTCTCTTACTTGGTCTCAGTTTCCCCATCTATGAAACTAGGCATGGGATGAGTTCTGGAAGGTTCTTGCCACCCTAAGCGGGTCTGTTCCAGGAGCCAGAGGCCTCCCATGGTTGGACTTTGATGGCCAGTCCAGGTCCCCTGTGCTCCTCAGAGGGTATGGAGGAAAGGAAGGAGAGAGCAGGAAAAGGGGAAGGGAGAGAAGGATCAGGCTCTGCAGACCCTCCTTAGCCTTTTCTGCAGTGTGAGGAAGGAGGAAGCAGAGGAGAGGGAGAAGGGGGAGAGAGAAAAAGGGGGAGCTGGGAGAGGAAGAGAGGAACAAGGAGGGAGGGGAGGAGGAGCAGCCTGTGCCCCACACAGACCAGAGTAGACTGGCTACAGTGAGACTAGTCTCTGTGGGTCATCTAGACCCTTCCCTTGGATGAGGGAGTCCCCTGTTGTGGAGCACTTCAGGGACTTTGTCCTCAAGGGACCAAATGGTGCATTGGGGGAAACTGAGGCCCTAGGCATCTGAGAGGTAGTTGCGCCCTGCCCATGTTGATCTCCTGAGTGTCCTGGCCCTTCTACCTGCTCAGCCCAACTCCCGCCTTGGTCATCTTTACCCAGAAAACCTTCCCAGCTCTGCAGCCCCAGTGCCCACTCTCTGTTCACCCCATTCCAACTTGCAGGACCCTCCCCAGTACACCCCCTTGTGCAGTCCCATCACTCAGGAAAAGGCAATTGGGCCAGCGCTAGGTGTGGTTGGCCCCCTGGGCCTCAGCACTCTCCACAGGCACCACAAGGGGATACCCTCACTGTGGATTCCCTGCTTGCTGCCCCGAGTATACACTTGGGCCAATGTTTCAGACAGTTTGGCCAAAGGACCCAGACAGGTGTATGAGGCCCACATTCCCCACACTACCACTTCTCTTTCCCCCTGGGGCCAGGACACATAGGTAAAGGGTTGATAAGCCACCTACCCCCCCACAGGATGAGACAGCCAGTCCCTTGGCTCTGCTCCCCACCCACAAGTGGCCCACAGCTCTGGACAAGCATAGGCCCCTCCCTCTTGGGTGCCCTGGGACCACACAGTCCCATCATGGGGTTGGCTGAGTGCAAGGCTAGGCATACTAGGTGTTGGGGGAGCATGGTGACCCTTTCAGGACCTAGGAAGTGGCACCTTTTCCTTCTCAGACCCCTGTAGGGACCCAGAGCTGGTGACCAAGAGTGGAGGCTCAGGGTGAGGGTCCAAGAGAACCAACCCTTGCTCCTCACTCTCCCCTCTGCTGCTGTAGGTGGGGTGTGCCCTGCTGCCTCCCATGGGCTGAGTGCCTGGTGCCACACAGCTGAGCAGACAAACTCACCCCGATTGTCACTTGGCCTGTCCTTGGCAGATCACAGTCACCATCATAATCCTCATGTATATTTATCCTTCCAGCTGCCTCTGCAGAGCAAACACAAGCCCACCTCCACCAGCTGAGCCCTGCTCCCAGCACTGGGCACTGTTTCCCATCTTCTGATCCCACCCAAAGTTAGTGTGTGCTTTTAACTACAGAAACCCCTGCCCTGCACCACATACGTGCTGTGGGCTGCTGGGGTTTGTCCCCAGCCCTGCTTTTCTAACCAGTCTGCTCTGGCATCTCTCTTCTCCTCCCCTTGGCTACCGGGTAGAGTGGTATCACCATTGGGTCCCACGCTGCAGCCTCTGGGCAGCCTCACCAGACAATACCTTGGCTTTCTGGGTCCCTCCTGCCATCGCTTGTATGCTGAGAAAACTGTCAAACACCCATGGCATTCATGGTGCTGAGACAGAGCTGCCTGCTTGCATGGTCCGGGGCTTTCCTCTGGCTTTCCAGGGTGTGCCATGGCGGGGGGCGGGGGGCAGAGGCTGCTGCATCTGGCACACTTGGGTCAGTGTTTCAGACAGTTTGGCCAAAGGACACAGACAGGTATACGAGGCCCACATTCCCCACACTGCTGCCTCTCTGATCCTTCAGGGATCAGAGAGAAGGATCCTTTAGAGCCTGATCCTTCTCTCCCTTCCCCCATTGACGGCCCAACTGGAGGGCAGAGGCCTCAGGGTTGGTTGGTGGCCCCAGACAGGGCATTGGAGGGTGCACTGGCATCTGTGCCCTATCGGGCGGCTGATGTGCTGTGGGCTGGGAACTTGGGTTTCGGAATGTGGGCCTCACTGGGTTCTCACGACTCTGGCTTCAGGGCCCCTGGAGCCTGCTGCTCTGCCTGGTGATGTGGGAGACCTATCAAGGTGGACAGTCCCTGGGTCCCACCAGGCCTCTAGTCTTCCACCAGCCGAGGCCTTGAAGGTGCCACCGCCTCTCCCCCATGAAGGCCTGGAACAGATGGAGACCAGCACTGTGGCACAGGAACGGATAGTGCCTGTTCGGTAACCTCCTCAGCTGGCAGGGTCATGCGGTGGGGGAGCCCTCCAGGGAATGTCAGAAGGGCACTAGCTCTGTAGGGGTGGTCTCAAAGCGCCCCAGTTCACTCCTTGCCAGCTGCCACCCAGGCCTGAGAGCAGGGGCAGGAAGGATAGGCCACCCTTGGGGTGAGAGGTATGGCAGTCCCCTTCTCATAAAAGGGTAGGGCACCCATCTGTACATCCTGTTCAAAAAAGAGTTTGCTACAGCCACACCAAGTGGTAGCAGGGACCCCTTCCCCCACATCTTATCAGGAAGCTCAGTGCCACTGAAGTTCAGGGGTCAAGCCGAGGCTCATCCAGCTTCCCCATCCCAGGATGGAGGGTGCATCCTGGCTGCCAGCAGGTGTGGGAGAGCTGCTCTGGGACGTCCACAGCCATGTGGTTACGGAGACCACACAGAGAACATACGTGTACCGGGCCATCGACACTGGCGCCACAAGTACGGGATTGAACCCAGCCAGGTTACTTGTATTATCTCCACACCCCCATGCTTGGGGCTGGGGGACGTAGGTACATCTGCTAAGCCCTGCCCCGACCTCTTTCTTTGTCCCCTTGGAGGGGCCAGAATCCTCCACCAGGGAGAGGCAAGTGGTAGCGAATTTGGCATCCCTAGCACCCTGTCCCCAAAATGATAGCCCAAGTTAGCAAGTTCTGCCTGCTGTGGCCTGACAGCCCTCCTAACCACTTGACCTGCTGAGGTGAAAGGAGGAGAGACTGTGGTTAGATTGAAGGAAACACTTTCCAGCTGTCAGAGGCCTGGGCAGTTAGGAGTGGGGGATGGTGTTGCTTGGGAGGGAGGTGGTCTATGTTGCCCTGAGGTGTAATTCTGACCACCTATGTAGCCTGGGGAGCCCCTCCAACAGTTGGCTCCCCTCCGGCAGGGCCCCCATCCATGCAGGTAACCATCGAGGATGTGCAACTCCAGGCAGGTGGCACGGCACAGTTTGAAGCTGTCATTGAGGGCAACCCACCGCCCATGGTGACCTGGTACAAGGTAGGACAGGTCCAGACAAGGTGGGGTAGGGTGGATAGAGGGCCCCTGGGGGCTGGGAGAGGGACCCATGTATTTGTGTGTGTGTGTGCGCGCACACGTGTTGGTGGGTGTGTGAGTGTGGGGTGGTTGTGAGATCCTCGTCGTATAGTCCCCATCATGCATTTCCCCCATGTCCCCTCCAGGCTAGACAAGGGACTAGACATACAGCAGGTTTTGGAAGCACCACTCTATGAGGAGTGGGGTGGGCTGCAGGTGCTAGGTCCCCCAAGGTGGGCTAATGGTGGTCCTACCTGTCCTGTCCCTCCAGGACAGTATCCAGCTGGTGGACAGCACCCGGCTCAGCCAACAGCAGGAGGGCACCACATACTCTTTGGTGCTGAAGGATGTGACCTGGCAGGATGCTGGTGTCTACACCTGCATGGCTCAGAATACTGGTGGTCAGGTGCTCTGCAAGGCAGAGCTGCTGGTCCATGGGGGTGAGTTGGATGACCCCTCCCAGGGCACAGACTCTGCACCTTGGCTGGCCAGGCACAGGTCTGGGCTCCATGCAGCATCCTCTGTCCCTTGGGTGGCACCTAGGTGGGTGCAATCTCATAGTCTTGGGGCCAGGGAACAGCTCCTACCAGCATCATAGCACTGGGGACAGCATACACCAGCACAGTCACCTCTGACCATACTTACTGCATCTCTATAGAGGACAGCAAGCCTGACTTGGAGAAGCAAAGCTACCGGAGGAAGCTTCACTCCTTCTATGAGGTCAAAGAGGAGATTGGAAGGTATTGCCCCAGCTCCCATACCTTGCACTCCCAGGACTCCCCAGTATGGTGTGTTCACTGTGCCCCACTTCCCTTCCTTCCTTCCTTCCCTCCATCCTAGGGGGGTGTTTGGCTTTGTAAAAAGAGTACAGCACAAAGGAAACAAGATCTCATTTGCTGCCAAGTTCATCCCCCTGCGGAGCAAAACTCGGGCCCAGGCATACCGGGAGAGAGACATTCTGGGCACGCTGAGTCACCCACTGGTCACCGGGCTGCTGGACCAGTTTGAGACCCGAAAGACCCTCATTCTCATCTTGGAGCTATATCCTGCCCTCAGTGCCCCCAGAGGGGTCCAAGGAGGAGCAGAGGGCCCAGACCAGGGTTTAGAGGAGCCACATGTTGCAGAGTCCCTGGGCCTGGCCAAGTCATGATGACAGCTGTCAATGCAGCATCCCTGCATTTCTGTCACATCAATGCTGCGTAACAAATAGCTCCTGTTCTTGTAGCTCATGATAGTACAAGTCGGATTTGGTTCTTCTCTTCCATAGGGCATCAAATGGGGTCACTATCAGTGCTGGGCTGGTCCTAGTACAGGAAGTCCTCAGTGGACACAGCTGGAGGTCCCTTCCCACTCTGCAAGTAGCCTCTGAGAGACAGGAGAGGAGCTGCCTGCTCAGGCTGGCCCTGTCTTGGGGGATTGGGGTGGGGAGTCTCACGTGCTCAACAGATTGTCAGCTGGTGGTATCCTCACCAGCCCCTGAGTTGGTGCACTCTTCCTGGATAGGAGGTGCCAGATGTGGGCTCTGTGCAGAGGTCAGGATGCCTCTCCTCAGGGCTGGGTGCCATCTGGCCCACCCCCTACCCCCAGAGACCAGACACCCCCACAGTCTTGGTTGCCTCATTGTGAGTGTGTATGTCCTGGGAGCTGGGTGGGTTCCAGACCCCCCAGAGCTGCTTTTCCTTGACCAGAGCCCAGGTGCTCCTCGGAGGAATTGCTGGACCGCCTGTTCAAGAAGAGTGTGGTGACAGAGGCTGAGGTGACCTTACTGCCCACTTGCTGACCCTCTGAAAGCACACCTGCCCCAGACTTCCCATCCATCCACTTGTGCCCTAGACAGCACCAGGTGCAGCTCACCCCAGCTCAGGGACCTCCTGTTGCTCCCAGGGGTGTCTCAGCCCACAGTCCTGTTCTCAACCCCACCCTGCCCCAGCCTCACCTGTCCCCTGTCCCAGTGACCCACCTGGCCAATTAGGCCAAACCTGCCTTTCCTCTTACCGAGTGTCCACCCAAACCCTGTACATCTTTGCAGAATCCCCTGGCTTTGAAGCACAAAAAGCTCAGGAGGGCTTTTCAGGGGACCTTTCCTTGTGGGATCTGGCCCAGGAGCTGCAGTCCCTCGGGGCAGGCTGGGCTTTCTCACCTGAGCACCTGCCTTTGCCACAGGTCAAGGTCTATATCCAGCAGCTGGTGGAGGGATTACACTACCTGCACAGCCATGGAGTCCTCCACCTGGACATAAAGGTACCTATGCCCCCACTCCCTAGGTCAGCTGGGACCCTGCCCACAGGCTGGGAGGGTGCAGGCCCTACCACGCCCAGCCTCCCTGACAGGGCTTGCTTGCCTCCAGGGACCTCACTATTTCCCAGCAAGCCCTTCAGCTGGGGAGATCTGATGGGGCAGAAGCTGTCCCCAAATGGTGCCCAAACCTGCCTAGCATACTCCCCATTGTCCCCACACTGGCTTCACAGACCCCTGAGTACCCCCCCAAGGCCTGCCAGCCCCAGAAATCACCTCCCTTAGGGCACAGACTTTCCCCATTCCCCGATTCTACCCAACAGCCTTCCAACATCCTGATGGTGCATCCTGCCCGGGAAGACATTAAAATCTGCGACTTTGGCTTTGCCCAAAACATCACCCCGGCAGAGCCACAGTACAGCCAGTATGGCTCACCTGAGTTTGTCTCCCCTGAGATCATTGAGCAGAGACCCGTGAGCGAGGCCTCCGATATCTGGTGAGCCGAGGGCCTGGCTAGTGGGGCTGCAGCATCCCTGGGAAGCCTTTCCCTGAGTCACCCAGGCCTGGCCTCTCCTCTGCCCCAGGGAGTTGGCAGGCAGCATTGTCCTCTCTGAACCATGCTTTTCTCCTCCACCCCTGGGCTCCCCCATGCTCACACATTCTCATACATACTCCTTGCCTGTGGGCTAGGCCCAGGGGACTCACAGCATGTGCCTTTGTCTTGCAGGGCCATGGGAGTCATCTCTTACCTCAGGTGAGCAGAGCTCTGTTCCAAAACCGACCCCAGACCTCTCCCTTGTGGGCCCATGAAGGCCATGCACACCACTGGCCACTCCTTGGAGCAGAGACCCAGGACCTGAGGGGCAGCTATTTTGGGAACAGGCAGTCAGCCAACTTTGAAAAGAGGTTCCTGCCCAGGATATCTCACAAAACCCAATCAGTGGAGCTATGCCAGGTCACAAGGCAGAAGGCTGAAGGGGGTTGTCCTCAGCCTCAAAACTTTACAGAGAGTGGGTTGTCCAGTGTCCACTTATACTGCCTACTTCTTCCCTGAGGATACCAGTGGTGTAGACTGACCCTTGAACCCTGCCCCAGCCTGAGGCTGGACCCCCACCTCAGACTGAGGCTGGTGCCGACCCACACTGACCCTGGATATGTTTCCCAGCCTGAGCTTATATCTCCCACTCCAGGCTTGGTCTGGGGACCTGCTCCAAGCTGACCCCGAATCCCTCTGGGCAAACCTGAGACATTGCTTTAATTCTTGGGGCTGGATGATTTAAGTGCTATGAGCCCAGCCCCAGTTGGGCCCTTATAAAGTGTTGGACTCTCCCTTTGCTTTCAGTCTAACCTGCTCATCCCCATTTGCGGGTGAGAGTGACCGTGCCACCCTCCTGAATGTACTGGAGGGACGGGTGTCTTGGAGCAGCCCAATGGCCACCCACCTCAGCGAGGACTCCAAGGACTTCATCAGGGCCACATTGCAGAGGGCCCCAGAGTGAGTGCACACCTGCCCCTCCTCTGCCCCACCCTAAGGACCAGCCTGACTTGAGCCTTCCTCTCTCTACAGGGCCCGGCTAAGCGCCTCCCAGTGCCTGGCCCACCCCTGGTTTCTGGTGAGTTGGCCCAGCTCAAGTTTAACCCTATGCTATGCAGGGAGGGAAACTGAGGCCAGGAGGGGCAGGGGCCTGCCTGAACCATGGAGCCTAGCCTGTTATCCCCCAGCCCAGTGAGGTGGGTGATAATTGGGCTGCTCCAAGACATTTGTTCTTAAGGATTGGCAGGGGGGTCCTAGGACTGTCAGAGTGGGACAGCCCTTCAGTGTACCACTTTCCCCTTGCCCCCACCCCAAGGAGGCAGGGACAATCGCCAAGAGGTCACAGGCAGGGAGTCATAATCAGTTCTGACCTCTGACTGACCCCACCCAGGCATTTGGGGTGGGGGCCATGGTGTCATGGACCCAGGGAAATCTCAGGGTTGAGAGCCAGTCCAGCAGGGCTTCCATTGTAGGAGGGGCCCTAGGGTTTCAGGGTCTCCCCACAATGTGGCTGCCCCCCTTTGCCTCCAGAAATCCATTCCTGCAGAGAAGGCCCACTTCATCAACACTAAGCAGCTCAAGTTCCTCCTGGCCCGAAGTCGCTGGCAGGTGAGCTGTGCCTCAAGAAGGGGGTGCTGGAGGCCATTGAAGGGGAAACTGAGGCCCCAAAGGGTTGACTTTGTAATAACTCTAGGCCTAAGAGTGCAGGGAAACAGCCCTGAGTGCTCTTCGTTCAGGGACTGGGCTCCTTTGAGTGATGCTTAGCAAAAAGGGAATGTGTTGCTGGTGGGGCAGAGAAGGGGTGCACACACACCTGGGGAGGGGGGCAGCAGAGACAGAGACCCAGGGTGCAGATGACCCCACATCTCCTGGGTCTCCCCTGTGGGCAGCCCCCGCCCTGACCAGCCATGTCTACCTGACTTGCTGTCCATCTCCCCTCCATGGTCCCCAGCGCTCTCTGATGAGCTACAAGTCCATTCTGGTGATGCGCTCCATCCCGGAGCTGCTGCAGGGCCCACCTGACAGCCCCTCCCTTGGAGTGGCCCGGCACCTCCGTGGAGATGCCAGCAGCTCCTCCAGCTCTTCTTCTTCCTCTGACAACGAGCTTGCCCCGTTTGCCCGGGCCAAGTCGCTGCCACCCTCCCCGGTGACCCACTCACCGCTGCTGCACCCCCGGGGCTTCCTGAGGCCCTCAGCCAGCCTGCCTGAGGAGGCAGAGACCTGTGTGCCCACCATGGCCACAGCCCCAGCTGCTTCAATGTTGCCCCAGGGTGCTGAACCACAGGGCACCCCAGGCTGCGTGCCCAGGCACAGCATCATCCGCAGCCTGTTCTACCAGCAAGCAGAGGGTGAGGGCCTGGGGAGTGTGGCTCCAGCCTTGGGAGGCAAGCGGCACCAAGCCCAGCGGCGGCACCTGCTGAAGGGTGGTTACATTGCAAGGACACTGCCTGGCTTGCGTGAGCCTCTGCTGGAACACCGCGTGCTGGAGGAGGAGGCCGCAGGGGAGGAGCAGGCTGCCCTAATGGCCAAAGCCTCCTCCAAGACTGCCCTTCAGCCGCCCAGTTCTGGTGCCCAGGGAGCCCCTGGCCACAGCCACTCCCCGGACCATGAACCACCAAGCACTGCCAGCTCTTCTTGCCACCAGGGACAGTGTCCACCCCAGGCCCCCTCAGGGGTAGATTGTTGGGGTTCTGACCGGGAGACAGGACATCCTGAAGGGTCCCTGCAGGGGACCAAGCTATTGCCATCTACTGCTGGTGAATCAGGCTCTGCTCTTCGAGAGGGGACATCCTGCAACAGCTCTTTGTGTCACCCCAAGCAGAGTTCTGCCCCCCAGGAGGGCTGTGGCCCCCTACCCTCCTTCTCTCCAGGACCATGCCAGGAAGTCCTGGCACCCTCAACACCCTTCTTGGGAGAGCTCCCAGTTCCCCTGACGCCAGCAAGCCCCCTGCCAGACTCTAGGATGGGGCTGGATGACCTTTCTCCTCCAGGACAGCCTAAGGCCAGCCCCTCCAGTCCCATAGAGCCGACCTTGCAGGTGGGCACACAGTCTAGCCCCTCTCTGGATGCTGAGGGCCTGTCCCAGGATACCAGCAACCTATCGGACTCAACACCTACCTTTCAGAGGCCTCAGGAGCAGGCGACCACACGGAAGTTCTCCCTGGGGTGCCATGGGGGCTACGCCGGGGTGTCAGGCTATGGCACATTTGCTTTTGGTGGGGATGCAGGTGGCATGCTGGGGCAGGGCCCCATGTGGGCTAGGATGGCCTGGGCTGTGTCCCAGTCCTCAGAAGAGCAGGACGAGGCCAGGGCTGAGAGTCCAGTGCCCCTTGCCAGTGCAGGGCCCTTGCCAGAGGCCAGTGGGTCTCCCTCCCAGCCCTCTCCAGAGTTGACTGAATGGGAAGACATTGGGGAGGTGTCCCTTGTGCAGATCCAAGACCTATCAGGTGATGCGGAGGCAGCCGACACCATATCCCTGGACATCTCTGAGGTGGACCCTGCCTACCTCAACCTCTCAGACCTGTATGACATCAAGTACCTCCCATTCGAGTTCATGATCTTTAGGAGGGTCCCCAAGCCTGTGGAACAGGAGCCGCCTTCCCCAGAGGCGGAGGCCAGGGAGGGGCTGGCAGAGTTCCCAGAGACTGTGTGGCCTTGGCTGGGTGAGCCAGCCCCCATGCCAAACCTGCAGATTGTAGAGGAGCCAGAGGACATCGAAGCCCAAGCTGCTGTGGGCAAGAAACGCAAGTGGTCCTCTCCAACCCGTAGTTTCTTCCACTTCCCTGGGAGGTACCTATCCCTGGAGGAGTCTACAGAGCTTGGGCTGCGGCAGAGGGTGAAGGCCTCCATGGCCCACATCTCATGGATCCTGAAGGGCAGGCCAGAAGGTGACTCCCCACCCTTGGGAGACGGCAGGAAGCCCCTTTCCCAGGCCTTGTAATGGGCTACAGGGTGACACCCCTCCCCACTGGGTTCCTCAGACCTAGCTGAGGGACCTAACATAGCTGTGGGTGTGCACTCCTGGGAATAAAATCTGATGGGGCTAGGTCCTTCTAATCCTTGGTCCTCCCTGACCTCAGTCCTCCTGGATGCTATACCTTCTCTGACCCTAAATTGTTCCTTGGCTCGGC
>NW_003852680.1:799144-806089 GCF_000181295.1 Otolemur garnettii
AAAAAAAAAAAAAAATTGTTCCTTACCCCAGCCTTCACTGACCCTGGACCCTGTCTGGCCCCCAAACCTCTCCTGACCCTGGAACTGCCCTGACTCTAAACTGTCCCTTACCCTCAACCTTCCCTAATCCCAGACACTGCCTGACCCTAAAACTTTTTCCTGACCCCAGACCTTACCTGACCCTAAATCTTCCCTGACCCCAGACCCTGCCTGACCCTGGACTCTCCTTGATCCTATTCTCCCTGATCCTGATACCAAACTCTGCCTAACCCCAGGCTGTTGGTACAGAAGGGGTGTCTGGCTCAACATGTTTTTCTCCATTTTCCTGCAAAGTACCCTGGGACCCAGCCCTTCCCCGGCAGCCAGGCAGAGTGGGGAGAGAGTGACAGCATGGCTATGTGGGGTCCTTACAGTAGGAGAGGGGTAGTGTTTCCCTGAGTCGCCGGCCCTCTTGACTTGGTCTTCTTGGGGCTCATTACTCCTGCAGGTCTGGAAAAAGAGGGACCTCCCAGGAAGAAGCCAGGCCTTGCTTCCTTGGGGCTCTTGGGTCTGAAGAGCAGGGACCAAGGTGAGTGGGCCCACCACAGAAGTTCCCAGCCTCCCAGGTTCCTGCCTCCACATGCCACAGTACTTAGACCAGTGTGAGGCAAGCTTGCACTCCAGGGGGATCCCGCCCAGATGAGGGGCTCCAGTGGGCATGGCAGGCTAAGCTGTCTCAGAGGGCTTCCTGGAGGAGGTAGTGGCTTAGAAGATGGGCTGAGCAGACGTAGGTGGGGCCCCTCGCAGCATCTCCAATGTTGGGTCGGCTGAGCTCTGGGGCCCGAAGGTCACCCCTGATGGCTTACTATACACTCTCCTCAGCGCCGTTGTTCCTGAGGGAGCTCTCCGATGAGACTGTGGTCCTGGGCCAGTCGGTGACACTGGCCTGTCAGGTATCGGCCCAGCCAGCTGCCCAGGCCACCTGGAGCAAAGGTAATGAGCTGTCCTGGGAGCCAGGGACCAAGATGGAGCAGGCCAGTGGTCACTGCAGGTGCCCCAGATACTGTCACCATGTGGAGGGAAACTGAGGCTCATTCTGTCCTGTTATAGATGGGATCCTCCTGGAGAGCAGCAGCCGTGTCCTCATCTCCTCCACCCTCAAGAACTTCCAGCTTCTGACCATCTTGGTGGTGACAACTGAGGACCTGGGCATGTACACCTGCAGCGTGAGCAACTCTCTGGGCACAGCAGCCACCACAGGCATCCTACGGAAGGCAGGTGGGTGGACTGTGTTGGAGGTTCCCACTGGGCCAGGGAGGCTGGGCTTCGGGGGTGCCTGGAGACTGTGCCCAGCTCTGTAAATTGGCCTAAGCGGGCTACCTCTGCCCAGGGATACATCAGACCACCAGGGTGTCTGCATCCCCCTGGAACAGCCTTGGTCCTGATGGGGGCTGAGCACTACACATAGCAGCCAGGGCTGCAGGAAGGTGACTCAGAGATCAGATGGGGCAGGCTGACCTGGGCTGGCAGGAGGCCCTGAGCCTGTCTGGGTAGAAGCAGCATGCCCAGGGGACAGGCAGACATGGGCTTGGAACAGAGCCTGCTTGTCCACACTGCCACACCTGGCAGAAAGCCCTGCACTTTATCTGTGTGCCCGGGATAACTAAGCTCTCGCAGGCGCCAATTCCACTGCTCTATCTTTGCATGTGGCTTCTGCCTCCATACCTCCAGCCTGTCCGTGATGGAGGAGGTAGCTATTTCCTGTTTTGTAGCTTGATCAAAATTGAGCTTCAAGCTCAAAATGCAGTGTTCAGGGTGTGTCTCTGGGGCAGACAAGACAGGGGGTGTGGGTCTTATCCCTGAGCCTTTGGCTGACCTCTACATGCCCTGTGCCAGGAGACCCAGCAAAGCCTGGCAGGTGGGCCAGCACCCCTCCAACCAAGGCCTGGAACACTCCACAGGGTTCTGGGCATGCCCCAGTGGCACAGGGGCCAGCCTGGGAGGGGAGCGTGCATGGTGGGCCAGACTCCTGAGTCTCCACCAAGAAAGGCAACAGGCCCCAGACTCTGAAATGAATGGGATTGGGGTGTGGGGGTGGGCTGGGGAACCTTGGCAACCTCTGAGGGTGTGAGGCAGAGCCCACTGGGGATCTGCCCTGGAGCCACTGACCATTGAGTGGCCTCTTGCAGAGCGTCCCTCATCCTCACCACGCCCAGACATTGGGAAGGTATACGCAGATGGGGTTCTGCTAGTCTGGAAGCCTGTGGAGTCCTATGGCCCTGTGACCTACATCGTGCAATGCAGCCTGGAAGGTACAAGGTGGCTTCTGTGTCGTGGCCTCCTGGGCATCCCCCCAGGCCCTGGCCACCCCTCCCAGGGGAGTTGCCTAGCCTGTTCTATGCCCATGGGCAGCCTCAAGGAAGGAAAGATCTCTCCTCCTCTGTTCCTGATGTGGCACAGGGAGGCTTTGGCTGCCCCTCACACGCTCCCATGTGTCTCAGGAGGCAGCTGGACCACACTGGCAACTGACATCTTTGACTGCTGCTATCTCACTGGCAAGCTCTCCCGGGGCGGCACATATACTTTCCGTACCGCATGTGTCAGCAAGGCGGGAATGGGCCCCTACAGCAGCCCCTCGGAGCAGGTCCTCCTGGGAGGACCCAGCCACCTAGGTGAGACACTTGTGGGGCCTGGCAGTGAATGGACAAGGCACCGGGCATGTGCACCCTCCTAGCCACGGTCTCAGCTGTCCACTTGCTTTTAGCAGAGAGAAAGCCACTCATGGGCTTTGAGAACTGCATAGTTGGGAGATCCTTGTCAGTCCCCTTTACTCACCTGCACTCCCACACACAGCTGTGGGACACACAAGTCCAAACTATTACACACTAAGTATTTCTGGCAACTTCCTGGGATTTGGTGGGAGAGAGTTGGGGTTGATTAGTAATGTCTGCTTTGGGCTCAGGCAGGGGTAAGGTAACACAATAGATATAGTATATCCCTGAGTGTTCCCCCCTGCTGTTGTCAGGCACACACTGTCTCATAATGACTTGTTCCACCTGCTGTGCCCCCTTCTCTGCCCCCTGAGTGGCCACAGGATGGAGGGGTGAGCCTATGGGAGCTCAAAGAATGCTTAATGGTCAGAGAACCTAAGAAGAGGTAATGGGGGAGGTGGGGAGAGCCAGGACTGTACCTTCAGCCCTCCATCATCTGCTTCTTATCCCACAGCCTCTGAAGAAGAGAGTGGCAGGGGAAGGCCAGCCCAGCCTCTCCCCAGCACACAGACCTTCGCCTTCCAGACACAGATCCGGAGGTACAGGGGCCTCGGGGGCTGGTAGGCGGGTGGTTTTGCTGGTACCTGGATCCTAGCTCCTGCCCTGGACAGGGGGATGGAGAGAGCCACTGCCAGGACTGACCAGTGCCTCTCTTACTCAGGGGCCGCTTCAGTGTGGTCCGGCAGTGCCGGGAGAAGGCCAGTGGGCGCATGCTGGCTGCCAAGATCATCCCCTATCGGCCAGAGGACAAGACAGCTGTGCTACATGAATATGAGGCCCTCAAGGGCCTGCGCCACCCACACCTGGCCCAGCTGCATGCAGCCTTCCTCAGTCCCCGGCACCTGGTTCTCATCTTGGAGCTATGCTCTGGGCCAGAGCTGCTCCCCTGTCTGGCTGAGAGGTGAAGGGCACCCCCTTCCACCCACGGGTACTGGTCTCAGCCCTTGCCCATGTCCCACCCACTCCCTGTCAGCTGAGCAGTATCTGCCCCCAGGGCCTCCTACTCGGAATCTGAGGTGAAGGACTACCTGTGGCAGATGCTGAGTGCCACCCAGTATCTGCACACCCGGCGCATCCTACACTTGGACCTGAGGTCTGAGAACATGATCATCACCGAGTACAACCTGCTCAAAGTTGTGGACTTGGGCAGTGCCCAAAGCCTCAGCCAAGAGAAGGTGCTGCCCACGGAGAAGTTCAAGGACTACATGGAGACCATGGGTGCGTGTGGGGGCTTGTGTGGGTGGGTGAGGGGTCCTTACCTGTTGTGGGGGTGGGAGGAAGCTTCTTCCCCACCAGGCCTGCCTTCTCCTCCCAGCTCCACTGCAATCTACCCAGCCTCATACCTGTGCCCACGTACTTGTGCCTACCATCTGTGTCCCTCCCCAGCTCCAGAGCTCCTGGAGGGCCAGGGAGCTGTTCCACAGACAGACATCTGGGCCATTGGTGTGACAGCCTTCATCATGTGAGTCCTCCTCGGGTCTGGGGAAATGTTAGGTGGACAGGGCAGGCCCCCCTCATCCATCCAGGGTTACCTCAGAGTTCCTGGCACTCATCCATCAGGGGTAACCTGGGTCCCTGCCACCACCCATCTAAGGGTGACCTCAGAGTCCCCACCACCCATCCAGTCCCCTGAGGTAACCTCAGAGTCCCCTCACCCCATCCTTTGGAGGGTAGCCTCAAAGACCCCTGCACCCCTATCCATGCAGGCTGAGTGCCGAGTACCCAGTGAGCAGTGAGGGGACCCGTGACCTCCAGAAAGGCCTGCGCAAGGGGATTGTCCAGCTGAGCCGCTGCTATGCGGGGCTGTCCGGGGGTGCCGTGGACTTCCTGCGCAGCACACTGTGTGCCCACCCCTGGTGAGGCGCCCCTCACTTCATGCCTTCCACCTTGACTTATGCCCTCTGCCTTTCCCCCATCCCTGCCCGGCTCTGCCCCCTTGCCCATTGTTCTCTCCCACGCCCCCCCGTGCCTATCTGGCAAGGCTGCTGACCTGCGCTCTGCTCCAGGGGCCGCCCCTGTGCGTCCAGCTGCCTGCAGTGTCCATGGCTGACCGAAGAGGGCCCAGGCAGCTTGAAGCCCACACCTGTGACCTTCCCCACGGCACGGCTGCGCGCCTTCCTGCGCGAGCGGGAAAAGAGGAGGGCACTGCTGTACAAGAGGCACAACCTGGCCCAGGTGCACTGAGCCTCCTGCGGGGGTACTGCAGGTGCATGGATGGTGGTACCAATAAAGTGGCAAAACCTAGCAGATGTCTCCTGTTTCCTTGTTTGATTCTCTTTGGGGGAGGAGGCCGAGGTTGCTGTCCAATGCACGATGTTTGGGGGGCCATCCAGACAGCCCTTCCCTGTCCTGGTCTGAGTGTCCAGGTAAGGTGCAATCAGGAGTAGGTTCTTCTTCCGTGCTGGGGATGTCTCTGCACTCCTGCACCTGTGTGCACTTGTTCCACCACTGCACACATTCGGTTCTGTTTGCGAACCTGTTGTAGTCTTGTAGCTTGCCTTCTCCCTGCCGGGCATGCACCTGTCCCAGAACCTGTCTCCTAAACACAGTGCTCCAGCTAAGGTCCTCAGACAAAACATCCAAGCCATAATCCGGTGGTAGAGAGGCGTCTTTATCCAGGGCTTTGTTTGGAATGGCTGGCACAGTAGCCCTTGTAAATAAAAGCCAAACCACCTCCGAAATTCTGCACATAGGGCTTGTGCTCCGGGTAAGACCCCTGCTGACCTAATCCTTGCCAAGGGCTACTGAGTAGTTACACTGTGGCTTTGATAAATGCCAACTTATGTTCTTTCTTTCGCATTTCCTTTGATGTAAGAAAGAAAATTTCAGACAGAAATGCAGCCAGGGATATCTGGAAGTTGGCAGGAAGGTCCTTTTCCTAGACATAAACCCTTTGGCAGAACACCTATCTCAGAAAGGTCCCTCTGAGGACAATGCCAAGCCACATCACACCTGTGTCTAAACACAGATGGAAGCAAGACCGAACACCTCCCCTACTTGGCTAAAGTGAGCCACCACTGAGTGCTTCCCACCACAGCAGGCTCTCCCAGCCCTCCCTATGGACATCCAATCATGGAATTGTTCCCACTCTCCCAACAACACCCAACCTGGAGCAGATCCCTGCTTCTATAAATGCTCCATCCAACCACCCACACAGAGCCCAAGTACCATAATTGGTGCTTCACAACACCCTCTTACTGAGCTGTCCCACGATTCCACGGGTGTGTGTGTTGGGGGGAGGGGTTCTCCTTTGCTGTCACCAGCGATGAGCCCTACTTCCTGGACCCCCGCTTCATTCCTGAGGGGCTCCAGCTGGAGGGTGTAGATCAGGCGTCCTCAAACTACGGTCCGCGGGCCACATGCGGCCCACCTAGGACATTTATCCGGCCCACTGGGTGTTTTTGCCGCCGCTGCCTGTCCTGCTTAGCAGCTGACTCATCCCAGGGCCCACGGTCCAGCCCTCCAACGGTCTGAGGGACAGTGAACTGGCCCTCTGTTTAAAAAGTTTGAGGACCCCTGGTATAGAAGATGGTGCTCTGTGCTCTTGGCTGTCAGCCCATTTGTGGGACCTAATGGCTGACTACCCCACCTCAGTTCTGCTCACAAACCTACTACTGTCTTGTAGCTTGCCTTCTCCCTGTTGGGCATGCACCTGTCCCAGAACCCGTCTCCTCTACACGGTACTCCAGCCTACTGTGTTTGACTCCTGGACAAACTCCTCTTGAATCTTACTGAATCCAGGACAATTTAAACTATAAACCAAACATCCTCAAAATTGATCTGACTGCCTTCACCCTCTCTGTGCCCCAAACACTGATTTTATCTCCCTCTTGCTTTGTGATCTCACAATGGCATATTCATTTTCCCACAACACTGATACGGGTGAGAAGTATTAGAATATTTTTTTCTGGCTCGGTGCCTGTGGCTCAAGCGGCTAAAGCGCCAGCCACATACACCGAAGGTGGCAGGTTCGAATCCCCAGCCCAGGCCCGCCAAACAACAATGATGGCTGCAACCAAAAATGGCCAGGCGTTGTGGCGGGCGCCTGTAGTCCCAGCTACTCGGGAGGCTGAGGCAGGAGACTCGCTTGAGCCCATGCTGAGTACCCAGTGAGCAGTGAGGGGACCCGTGACCTCCAGAAAGGCCTGCGCAAGGGGATTGTCCAGCTGAGCCGCTGCTATGCGGGGCTGTCCGG
>NW_003852680.1:809637-813758 GCF_000181295.1 Otolemur garnettii
TGTGGCGGGTGCCTGTGGTCCCAGCTACTTGGGAGGCTGAGACAGGAGACTCACTTCAGCTCAGGAGTTGGAGGTTGCTGTGAGCAGTGAAGCCATAGCACTCTACCCAGGGGGCAGCTTGAGGCTCTGTCTCAAAAAAAAAAAAAAAAAAGAGAGATAGATATGATAGAATAAATAGATATGCACAGATATAGATTGAAGATAGATAGAGATGTGGATAAGTCAGAATGGCTATTATTAAAGAGACCAAAAAATAACAGATGTTGGTGAAGATGTGGAGAAAAGGGAATTCTTATACTCTCACTGTTAGTGGGAATGTAAACTAGTATAGCTACTATGGAAAATGATATGGAAAGTTTTCAAAAAGCTAAACAAAGGGGGCAGTGCCTGTGGCTCAAGGAGTAGGGCGCTGGCCCCATATACTAGGGGTGGCAGGTTCAAACCCAGCCCCAGCCAAAAATTTTTTTAAAAAGCTAAAAAAAGAATAGAATTTATTCCAGCAATCCCATTACTGGGTACCTACCCAAAGGAAAATAAATCACCATATCAAAGGGATATGTGTACTCAGATGTTTATTACAACACCATTCACAATAGCAAGTCAACCTGTGTTCATCAACAGATGAATGGATAAAGAAAATATGGTGTATATATACAATGGAATACTATACAGCCATAAAAAAGAAATCATGTCCTTCACAGCACACGTATAGAACTGGAACTTAACTGCCATTATGTTAAGTGGAAAAAGCCAGGCACAGAAAGACAAATGTCACATGTTCTCACTCATATGTGGGAAATAAAATATTCGAGCACACAGAGGTAGAGAGTGGAAAGAGAGATAACAGAGACAGGGAGGGGTGAGTCAAAGATAGAGGATGAGGGGGAGGAGTTAAAGAATACAAACATGCAAGGTAAAAGAAATACATTCAATGTCTGACAGCAGAACAGAATGCCAATAGGTAACACAAGTACACTGTAGCTAGGTGACCGACACCCTGAGTACCCTAACTTGACTGCTACACATTGTACACATGTAACAAAATTTCTCAGGTACTCCCCAAATTTGAACAAATTAGAAAGGTACAGATGCAGATAGAGACAGGAATAGATAAGATAGCTAAATACACCGATACAGATAAAGAAGATACACATAAATGTAGAAGGATAGGATAGGTAGAATGAAGAGAGAAAGATATAGAAGAGATTTGACAGATAAACATAGATGGTAGAGATTGGTAGGTAGATAACAGAAAAATATATAGATCAGGCGTCCTCAAACTATGGCCCATGGGCCACATGCAGTGTGCCTAGGACATTTATCTGGCCCTCCAGGTAATTTTGCTGCTGCTGCCTGTCCTGCTTAGCAGCCGACTCATCCCGGGGCCCACAGTCCAGCCCTCCAGCAGTCTGGGGACAGTGAACTGGCCCCCTGTTTAAAAAGTTTGAGGACCCCTGACAGAGATAGCCAGATATATATCAAGAGATAGAGATGAAGATACAGATATGGTTAGATGACTGAGAGAAGATAGAAATACATACAGAGAGGGCAATAAGATACATGAGGAGATAGAAGAGATGGATGAATAGATAGACGCAATAGCTGGGTGGATAAATATTCCGAAAAACCCTTCTGCTTCAGAAAACTAAAATCCTGAGGCAAATTACAGTAAGAATACTTTATCTAAGCAGAAATCCCAAGAACAGTAGAATTCCTGGGAGCAGAAGCAACCATAGGAGAAGAGTCTGAAGAGAAGAGTAGAGGGAATTTGGGGAGCAGGTTTGCTCTGGGTCAGAAAGATAAGGAGTCAGATACCTGGGTGGCGTGGGGAGGTTAGAAGAACATGGCTTTGAGACATAGGACACTTAGTTTTACACTATCTGTGGAAGAGTTAGACATCCAAAAGCTACCTTCAGACAATGTCGAGAACACACTTGGTTTTTTGTTTTGTTTTGTTTTGTTTTTAGAGACAGAGTCTTGCTTTGTTGCCCTCAGTAGAGTGCTGTGATGTCACAGCTCACAGCAGCCTCCAGCTCTTGGGTTTAGGCAATTCTCTTGCCTCAGCCTCCTGAATAGCTGGGACTACAGGCACCTGCCACAATGTCCAGCTATTTTTTTGTTGTAGTTTGGCCAAGGCAGGGTTCAAACCTGCCACCCATGGTAGATGGGGCCAATGCCCTACTCACTGAGTCACAGGCACTGCCTGGAGAACATATTTGTATGTTTTGCCAAATCTTCTAGTGTAA
Organism: Otolemur garnettii; assembly: GCF_000181295.1. Lineage (NCBI taxonomy): Eukaryota > Metazoa > Chordata > Mammalia > Primates > Galagidae > Otolemur > Otolemur garnettii. The sequence goes on from NW_003852680.1 coordinate 811,884, forward strand.
ACTAGAACAGTTTAAGCTAGACAACTGGAAGAAACAAAAAAATCTCCATTAAGGGAATGCCAGGAACCAAGACCAGACAAATAAGAGTGTGGAATCCTAAACTGCAAAGCACAAAGAGACACAGTGGTTGAGAACAGGGACAGAAGCCACCAAGCCATTAGGCTGAGATGTCAAAGAACTGCTGTTATGATAATTGTGAATGTCCCAGTAGATAAAAACTTCAAGAAAGGATGAAATCAAAACCTATGAAGAGAGACTAGGTGATTTTGAAAAGAGCCAAACAGAAATTCTAAAATAGAAAAATATCCCAATTAAAGTCAAAACTTAAGGTGTGGTGTAGATGAAACATTAAAGTTGATTCACCTAAGAAAAGAAAATAGTAAACTAGAAAATAAAGGTGCATACATCTGGGTAAACAGTAGCCCAGAAACACAACAGAATAGAAAATACATGTTCAGGTAAGATGACTAAAAGGAGGGGGGAAAAGCCCATTTCATTGAATTTTTAAAAATGGAGGACAGATGGGGGAAAAAATCCTGAATGATACAGTGCATTATAAATTTTCTAAAAGTGAAAAGAAAATAAATCCTGAGATGCATAAAAATATTGTATCCCAAGCAAGACAAAGGAAAAGAAATCGGCAGGACACTGACCTGGGCAAAGAATTTTGGGGTAAGACCTCAGAAAGACAGGCGACAAAAAGCAAAACTGGATGGGATTGCATCAAACCCAGAAGATTTTACGTAACAAAGGGAACAACTAACAGAATGAAGAGAAAACTTACAGAGTGGGAGAAAATATTTGCAAACTGTGCATCTGACAAGGTGTTAATATCCGCAATGTATAAGGAACTCAAACAACTCAACAGAAAAAATCTGATTGAAAAATGGGCAAATAGGGCCAGCCACAGGGGCTCACACCTATAATCCTAGCACTCTGGGAGGCCTACGTGACTAGATTGCTTGAGCTCAGGAGTTTGAGACCAGTCTGAGAAAGAGTTGAGACCCCATCTCTACTAAACAAGCCAGGCATTGTGGTGGGCTCCTGTAGTCCAAGCTTCTTTAAAGCTGAGGCAAGAGGATCGTCTGAGCCCAGGATTTTGGGGTTGCTGTGAGCTATGATGCCACAGCACTCTACCTAGGGCAAGAGAATGAAACTCTATCTTGATTAAAAAAAAATAAAAGTCGAATAATCTGAATAGTCATTTCTCTAAAGAAGACATATATGTCTTTAGCAGTTATATGAAAAGATGCTCAATCTCACTGATCATCAGGGAAAGGCATATCAAAACCAGTGAAATATCATCTTACCCCCGTCAAAAATAGCTATTTTCTCAAAAAGACAAAAATAAAGTAAAAATGGTGGTGTGGATGTGGAGGAATGGGAATTCTTATACACTGTGGCGGAAATATAAACTAGTATACCCATTATGAAAAAATACTATGGAGGTTCCTCAAAAAATGAAAAGTAGAACTGCCATATGATTCAGTAAACCTATTACTTGGTATTTATGCAAAGAAAATGCAATCAGTATGTTGAAGAGATACCTGCAATATCATGTTTATTGCAGCACTATTCACAAGAGCCAAGATATGGAATCAACCTCTAAGTGCCCATCAGTGGATAAATGGATAAAGAAAAGGTGGTACATACACACAATGGAACACTATTCAGCCATAAAAAGAATGAAATCCTGCTATTTGAAGCACTGGTGAATCTAGAGAGCAATATGTTAAGTAAAATAAGCCAGGCACAAAAAGTTAAACACCACATATTCTCACTCATGTGTGGGAGCTAAATAAAAGTGGATGTCACCAAGACAGAACATAATGGTGGTTTCTAGAGGCCAAGAAGGTTAGCAGGGAGGAGAGGACA
>NW_003852680.1:814061-815988 GCF_000181295.1 Otolemur garnettii
CCAAGCAGGAGGCCTGCCCCAGGCTATCTGCGAAGAACAGCAGGGAACAAAAGACCTCTCATTTTACCTTCCTGGAGAGACCTCTAAACTCCAGGTCTCTTTCTCCAGGGAGGTCCCAGTTATGAACCTAGATACCACCCCACCAAGCATAAAATTAAACAGATTTCCCCCCCCCCCAACAAGTCCAAACTCCCAGTCCATTCTTTCCCCCTCACATGGCAGTCTGAAGTTCTGTCCCCTACAGAGCACAGAGTGTTTGGTCTTGTCCTGAGAGATCTGGGCATAGTGTGGACCTACAACCATCAGGATGGAATCTGTGACAAATGGGCAAGAAAGAGGGTGTGGGAAAAAAGGGGCACTTGGCAGGAGGAGGAGCAGTCTCCTGGTTATGACTATGCCCAGCCAGTAGTGGTATTGACCCCTGGTTTGGGCTGTGTCTGGTGGGATGGGGTTCATAACCCCTGGCTTTGACAGCACCCATAGGAGGAGAGTGGTTGCCCTGTGCAGACTGAATCCGGCAGACAGGGCTGGTCCTCAGCCTCTGCTGGCCTGCGAGTAGAGGCCTGCTAGGTGTGACTGAGATCTGATAGCAAGGGTGTGGTCCCCTGACTCCAACAGAACGCTCAAGCAGTGACTTACTGGGTGTGAATCAAGACCTGAGAGCTAGAGAGTAGTCCCCTGTCTCCAGAGGGGCTGGTGACCAGAGGCTTACCAGGTGAGGACTGAGACCTGCAGGCAGAGTGTGGTGCCCTGACTCCAACAGAGACTGCAAACAGAGGCTTACTAGGAAGTGGACTGAGACTGGCAGGCGGGGCGTGGTCCCCTGACTCCAAGCAGAGGCCAGCTGGGTGTGGACTGAGACCAGAGGGTGGGGGCATGGCCCCTGGCTCCAACTAGGCCTGTGAGCAGAGAAGCACACAACAGTGTGGACTGAGTATGAAGAGCGGGAGTGTGGATCCCTGGCTCCAATTGTGCTATTAGAGACCCTCAAATCCCTCTCTGTAGAGCAGGGTTTGCATGGCCTGAGACAATTTAATTGGAATCTGTGTCTGGGGCTGTCCACTTGGGGACATTCTAAGGTTGACCTTCGAAGTTCTGTAGCGAAAAAGAACCGAAGGGCAGGGGCTAGGTGCAGCAGCTGTTTGTATCTCTTCACAGTGGAGATTTAAACCTAATACTGTGGTTTCTTAGGATAGGGTAGAGGTTGGCTGATATCAAAACAGAGTTAGCTTGCGCTGTCTCACCAAGTAGGTCCTCAGACTCTCCAACCAAAACTCTGAAAGGGGCCTTTGTAAGATTGTAGGAGATAAGCCACAACTACAAAGCCTAGTGCTTTGGTAAGGGGCTATCTCTACTACCTGGGAACTCCAATTCAATCTCACCCCACCAGTTCTAATAACCAAATGGTGGAAAATAAACATGGTATGGACCCAACAGAAGAACTCTGGCAACATGAATAACCAGAGTAGATCAATCCCCCCAAGACATGACAAAGGAGATACAACTGAAGATGCCATGCAGAGACAAGGCAGCAATGTCAGAAATTGAATTCAGAATATGGATTGCAAATAAGGTAAATAGAATGGAAGAAAAGATAGAAATTGAAATCCAAAGAGTAGTTCTAAAGTTGTCTCAAGAAATTAATGAATTCAAAGCCCGAGTCACCAAAGATATGGACATAATGAGAAAAGAGATAGCAGAGCTCAAGGAAACAAAAAAGTTAGTTGAGGAGCTCCAAAATACAGTAGAATACCTCAGTAATAGAAGTAAAATCCCTCAGTAATAGAGTTGACCAGGCAGAAGAAAGGATCTCTCAAACTGAAGACAAAACGTTCCCAAACACTCACAGAGGCAGACAAATGGAGAGCAAAAACTGATCATTCCCTAAGAGAGTTGTGGAATCACTCCAAAAGATCAAACATTCATC
>NW_003852680.1:816569-817382 GCF_000181295.1 Otolemur garnettii
ACAGAGTTGCCTTCCACAGAAGTCTGTCCACCTGCCTCTGGAGCTTAAAGGGAGCACATAGTTTGTGAAGGAGCACACAGCTGTGGGATTTTACCCCACACAAGAGATTTGAAGAATTTCCTAAGCATTGCAAGAGATACGGAACTTCAGATAGTAGGCAGTTTCAGAACTCCAGCAAGACTCAAATAAAGCATCTCCTAGACACATTGTGATTAACTTTGCCGAAGTTAAGGTGAAGGAGAAAATTCTGCAAGCAGTCAGACGTAAGAAAAGCATCACCTACAAAGGGAGAAATATCAGAATGACTGCAGATCTCTCAGCTGAAACATTTTAGGCCAGAAGAAGATGGTCATCAACTTTCAGTCTCCTAAAACAAAACAACTTCTAGCCCAGGATCCTGTATCCAACTAAACTGACTTTCATTTGTGATGGAGAAATCAAATTCTTTAATCACATAGACATGTTAAAGAAATTTGCCATAACTAAACCAGCTCTCCAGGATATTCTCAGACCCATCCTCCACTATGACCAATGCAATGTTCTACCTCCAAAGTAAACTCACCCAGAAATTTTTGAACAAAACCCAACTTCCACAGTGGTGAAAGGATTAAAAATGTCCACTGGACATCCAAAAATCATGACACCCAAAACACAACCAGGCTTAACAATTCTCTCAATTAATGTGACTGGTCTAAAGAAACATAAGCTGGCTGACTGGATATATAAACTCAGATGGGATATCTGCTGTGTACAAGAATCTCATCTTACCTTAAAGGATAAAAATAGACTCAGGATGAAGGGATGGACTTGTAT
>NW_003852680.1:819815-821847 GCF_000181295.1 Otolemur garnettii
CCACTGCTATTCAACATAGTAATGGAAGTCTTAACCATCGCAATCAGGCAAGAGAAGGTGATCAAGGGTATCCAAATAGGGTCAGAGGAGATCAAACTCTCATTCTTCACTGATGATATTTTCCTATACCTGGAAAATCCCAGGGACTCAACTTCAAAACTCTTAGAAGTGATCAAGGAATATAGCAGCATCTCAGGATGCAAAATCAATACTTACAAATCAGTAGCTTTCATATATGCCAACAATAGTCAAGGATTCTATTACTTTTACAGTAGTGCCAAAGAAGATGAAATATCTGGGAATTTACCTAACAAAGGACATGAAAGATCTCTATAAAGAGAACTATGAAACTCTGAGAAAAGAAATAGCTGAAGATGTTAACAAATGGAAAAATATACCATGCTCATGGCTGGGAAGAATCAACATTGTTAAAAGCAATCTACAGATTTAATGCAATCCCTATTTAAGTACCATTGTCATACCTTAAAGAACTTGAAAAAATAGTACTTCATTTTATATGGAATCAGAAAAAAACCTCGAATAGCAAATACATTACTCAGAAATAACAAATCAGGAGGTAATACATTATTAGACTTCAGGCTATACTATAAATCTATAGCGATCAAAACAGCATAGTACTGGCACAAAAACAGAGTGGTAGATTTATGGAAAAGAATAGAGAACCAAAAGATGAATCCAGCTACTTATCATCATTTGATCCTTGACAAGCCTATCAAAAATATTCAGTGGGGAAAAGATTCCCTATTTAACAAATGGTGCTGGGTGAACTGGCTGGCGACCTGTAGAAGACTTAAACGGGACCCACACCATTCACCATCAACAAAAATTGATTCTCACTGGATAAAAAGATTTAAACTTAAGACATGAAACTATAAAAATACTAGAAGAGAGTGCAGGGAAAACCCTTGAAGAAATTGGCTGGGGAGAATATTTTACGAGGAGGACTCCATAGCAATTAAAGCAACACCAAAAATACATTACTGGAATCTGATCAAACCAAAAAGCTTTTGCACAGCCAAGAGCACAGTAAGTAAAGCAAACAGACAACCTTCAGAATGGGAGAAGATTTTTGCACGTTATGCTTCCAGCAAAGGTCTGATAACTAGAATCTACAGAGAACTCAAACTAATCAATAAGAAAAGAACACACATTATATGATTCCATTTAGATAAAATTCTAGAAAATGCATACTAATCTATGGCAATCGAAAGAAGATCAGCAATTGCCTAGGGGAGGGATGTGTGACGGGGTAGGACCAAAGAAAACTGTAGGCAGTGATTGATGTATTTATTATCTTAAGTATAGTGGTTTCAGCAGTGTATCCATGTATCAAATGTCACCAAATTGTACACTTCCAATAACTGCAGTTTCTTGTGCCACAGTGATCTTTCGGTAAAGCTGGAACACACACACATACACAAAGGAATATGCATGTAACACACAACCTTAGAGCTTATTAATGGTGGGTGGAATAATAGAATAAATTAAAGAACATCTATTTTATTCTTTATAATTACTAATAGAAAAAATGTGTTCAGTGTATTTTTATTGGCTCTGATGACAGTAGGTCTTAAGAATCCTGCTTATGTCTGGGTAGGGTGGCTCATACTTGTAAACCCAGCACTTTGGGAGGCTGAGGTGGGAGGATCCCTTATGGCTAGGAGTTTGAGACCAGCCTGGGCAACATAGCAAGAACCCATCTCTAAAAACGCCATTTTTCTATTTAATATATGGGCCTGTTGGTGCACACCCCTAGTCCCAGCTACTCCAAAGACTGAGGCAAGAGGATCACTCAAGGCCAGGAGTTCAAGGCTGCAGTGACGTATGAACATGCCACTGCACTCCAGCCTGGGTAACAGAGTGAGACCCCCATCTCTAAAACAAATGAATACTCTCCAAAGGTTAACAAAAATACTTTGAATGTGTATTAAAAGGGTACAACAAGTCAATGATGCATTAAAGTAAATTTGTTCAGAACAGCCAAAAAAAAAAAAAAAAAAAAAGAAAGAAA
>NW_003852680.1:822369-824548 GCF_000181295.1 Otolemur garnettii
TTGTGGCTGGTGCCTGTAGTCCCAGCTACTTGGGAGGCTGAGGCAAGAGAATTACTTGAGCCCAAGCGTTTGAGGTTGCTGTGAGCTATGATGCCACAGCTCTCTACCAAGGATGAAAAAGTGAGACTCTGTCTCAACAACAACAACAACAACAACAAAGAAAGAAAAGAAAGAACGAAAGAAAAGAAAAAACTAAAACAAATACCAGCACTGATTTGTTAGAAATAAATGTTTCTTCCCCAGGATATTTTTGAAACACTGGCTCTTTTCATATCCCCTCAAATTAATGCTAAAGGACTGACTGTGGAATTGTCTTTTGACTGCAACAAGCCTTTGGCTAATCAGGATGACTGGGTTGCGCGTCCCTAACAGGGTGGAGGAAGAGATGGTGAAGGGCACCCGGTACCTGCCCACAAAGCAACTCCCCAGCAGCAGGAGAGTCTGGGTGGCCCTCTTCTCTGTGGGACTCTCTGGGAGGCTGGACTGTGAAGGTGCTGGGGCCTCCTCTGGTGCCTGATGAAGAAGGTCAACATGTATGCACTTGAGAGCAGCAGCATTCCCACAAAAAAAGAAGCCTCTAAACAGCTACACTACGGAAAATGAGTCCCTGATGACTCAGATCATTGGAGAGAATGAACAATGCTCCTGTGGGGCGGAAAGGACATGTTGAGGGAAGATGTGTAAGTGGCCAGGCTGCTACAGGACAGTAGGTTCAAGAACCACGAGCAGAAGGAATGGAAGATGAGAGAGAGAAAGAGAGAGATCAAGATCCTTATAATCATCACCAAATGTTTTTGCTCTTACCTATTCATAGAAATCGACTTAAGTATCACCTCCCAAAGAGCAATAGGTTTCAGACCGGCTGGGATGAGCTGTGTTCCGAGGTGGCTGGCACCGCCTCCTCCAGAGGCCTGGTGCTCTGTTCCCGGAGAGAGCAGGAGGCGCTGGAGACTCTTTGGATCCAGGGCGAGCTCAGTGTGGGGAGCGTAGAGGGAGCAGGGCAGCTGGTGGGGAGAGTGCGAAGTGGGTGCCAGGGCGCAGAGGGCTGGAGTGTCTCCCGGGGCACAGGACCAGCACAGGACAGGGGGTGAGGATTTCAACACATTAACTGCGTGGAGCTTAACATTCAGTCAATTGCAAGATACACATGGAAGTCCGGGTATTGCCGGGACTTGGTAAGCACTAAGACAAGCGCTGCGCCAGGTGTTTCTCTAGATATCGGGAGCGCAGGGGGCGAGCCTGTGGGCTCTAAAAGTCTGTTGCCGGGTAGGCCCTGGGGGTTCAGTGTGTCCCTATCGCGAAGGGAGTTCCAGGGAGCGCAGCGGGGATGGAGTGGGTTCCGTGGGGCCTGGGATTGAGGGAACCCCAAGTGCGGGGTGGGGAAGGTGATTCGAGATAGGCATCGGAGGGGGAGCAGGGAGCCTGAGGGTGCCAGGACCGCAGGGGTCGCAGGCGAACAATGGGAGCGCAGCGCCCCGGGGAGCAGCTGGCAGGGGCGTAGCTCTGGGGACACCCTGGGCACTCGGGCGGTGCTGCCCACTACTGTCGGGTGGGCGCGGCCCCGCAAGTCGCTCTCCATGTGGCTGCTCAGTGTCCCTTCCCTGCTCCGGAACCCGGGACCGGGAGTGACTCCAACAGTCAAGGAATCACAGGGTGCGTGGTGCTGAAAAATCACTGAAATGTTGTTTACACGAGTGAAGGGGGTCATTTGAGGATCACATCTCAATCAAGTTGTTTAAAGATCCCAGCTCTATTGTAGGAAATGAAACAGGGTCCCAAGTCACAGGCTTGCTGGTAAGAGCGTCATTGATGATACAAGTTAATGTGAACACACTTCCACAATGACCCTTTGTGTTTTGGCCATATTTTGGGGTGGAAAGTGCAGACCCTTAAAGTCCGTTCAAAGGGGATTATTAATAAGCCTGGCCCAGTGACACACCCTGGAAGAGCTGTTTTGTACCACACTTACCAGTGACTATTATCATGAGAAGCATCTATGTATTCTTTCCAGAGTTCTGTACTATGCCATCCAGTTTAACTTCTTATTTTTAGTACCAATCACAATCCAGAAAGTTCCTGTTTATACCTTTTGCTTTCCTGAATCCTCATTCTGGAAAGAAAGCTGAATCTCATTGAGGTGAGTGCATCTAGGCATTTTAAGAACTCAGTAGGCTCTTTT
>NW_003852680.1:824730-850953 GCF_000181295.1 Otolemur garnettii
CCGGGCTGGGGATTCAAAACCGCCACCTTAGGTGTATGTGGCTGGCGCCTTAGCCGCTTGAGCCACAGGCGACGAGCCTCAGTAGGCTCTTAATGCTCATTTCTGGAGGTTTTGGAGAGGCTGACCCCACAGATCCCAGTTCTTCCTCCGTATTACCCCTTATGTCATTCATTGCTCCTGCAGGCGCTCTTCAGATGCTATAGCAAAGCACCATCAATTTGGGTGGCTTATAAACAGAAATTTCTCACCGTTCTCGAGGATAGAAATTTGAGGTCTGGGTATCAGCATGGTCAAGTTCTGGTGAGAGCACTATTCTGAGTTCTTGCTGTCCTCCCATGATAAAGTGTGAGCGGGTTCTCCAGGGACCCATTTCTTTTTTCTTTTTGGAGACAGAGTCTACTTTGTTGTCGCCAGTAGAGTGCCATGGTGCTATAGTCCACAGCAACTTCAAATTCCTGGGCTCAAGCAATTCTCCTGCCTCAACCTCCTGAGTAGCTGGGACTGCAGGCACCCGCCAAAATGCCCAGCTATTTTTAGAGACAGGGTCTTGCTCTTGCTCAGGCTGGTCTCAAACTCCTAAGCTGAGGCGATCTACCTGCCTCAGCCTCCCAGAGTGCTAGGATTACAGGCCTGAGCCACCGCACCCGACCTTTGGGGGTCCCACTTTTAAGAGCACCAATCCCATTCATGAAGGCACCACCACCATGACCTAATTATATCCCCACAGTTCTACCTACCGACAATCATTAACTTGGGGGTGAGGATTTCAACACATCAATTGGGTGGAACTAATTGCTAGATACACGTGGAAGGGCTCACCCACTGCTAGCATAGGACACGTTTATTTAGCATTTATTCCCACTTATTCTGAGATACCAGCTCCCTGGCCTGGGGCCATCTCTCTTGATGGGAACTGAGAGTGGCACCAACAGGTAAAACATCTAGAAAGCAGAATCCAGTATGTTTGGGTCAGGAGCCATGACCTCTGTTTCTTCTTACTCTCCAGGTTTGCTCCAAAGCCAAAGCCAGCGTCGTGGGGGTGCTTATCTACGGTCTCACCCACAAGGCTGCCCACCTGGCTGGTATCAAGGGTAATCTCAAAAGACTCTAACCGGCCAACTTAACTCCAGCCAGGCACACAGCAATCCAGTTCAATGGGAAGGGAAACCCCGGGCACAGCCACTGGGAAACAGGCTATTGCAACCCTCACCCCACCAGAAAAATGCCAGGGCTCACCAGAGAAAATCCTTCTCATGCCTGTCACTCAGAATGACTGATTTTGTTCAATGTGGCATTATACACAATGCTCTTCCAAGTCCCCAGAAATGTCAAAGAATGAAAGAATGATTAATAAAAGGGCATCTACACAAGAAAGCACTCACTGAACACATAGGAAATGTTTACCAGGTTACCTGAAAAAACAAAGTAACAAAAGAAAATCCCTTTGGCAGCTACATGGAATGGATACCCATGAGCAGAGGACAGACATACTGCCAGTGGGGTCTCCATTGCTTCATGTGAAAAGTGGCTGCCTGTCCAGAACGACAAATCAGAGCACTGTCTGATTGGCTAAAGTTTATTCAACATGAGAACTCTGCCCTTAGAATAAATAAAACAGAGGAGTAAAAAGAACAGGAACTTCTTGAGAAGGGCAAAGAAACTGCAAAGCTGATCATAAGCACCAACTCCTGGATCCTATATATATGCTTTGGGTTCTCAGAAACACTTGCGTCTGCCCTGGGCTGTGGGGGGGACTGCATAGCAGGGGGCCAGTGGCCACACCAGCTCCCATGGGATGTGCACAGCCTTTGGTGAGGCCAAAGTGGAGCTGGTGACACACTCAGAAAGGCTTTAGAAACATAAGTTGGGTTTACAGGTGTCATTTCTGAGCCCTACTCCGACTTCCAGGCCCCACAGATCTGCCTAATGTGAATCTCTTCACTGGAGGCAATTTCTAGAAGGCCCTTTATTTAGGGACTAATCTGCACAGTTCCCCTATGCAAGACTGACTGCTGTCTCCTATTCTTTTGAAGTGACCACATCCAGGGCGGTGCCAGGCTCTTACCAGCCTTTTTCTTTCATGAGACCGTAAGTGGACTTGGAGCTGTCTCAGCAACTTCATGGAGGTGAGAGCATGAGGCTTCCTGGTGACTGGCCAGGCTGTAGCTCAAGATTGCCAGGATAGCAGAGCCTGGGCAGGCCCTAGATACTGAATGTTCCCCATAGGGCTTGCAAAGCTCCTGGAACCTCAAGCCAGAGCCTGAGACCACAGAGCTTCCCACACAGTTTACTGGAGTGCTGGAATTCAGGTTTTCCCATGCACATTCAGAAAGGCACTGTGCATTCCTCCGGAGGCTCAAAGGACACATTCCCTCCTCCTAAGTCCTCCAAATGACCAAAATGGCCAGAAGCCAGGAGAAGAGGCCAGAGAAGTAAAGGGACTCCTCAAAGGGGGTTCTAGTCATTGGGGAGCCAGGGCATCCCCAAGCCCTCCTTTCGACTGGCAAATGGTCATAGGGATTGGGCTGCTTGACAGAGGTGAGAAGAGGGGCCGCAGCGTCCCTGAGAAAGGGGTCTCGGGGAAGATGAAGAGCAGTGACCCATCAGTGGCACTGTAGAAGGACAGGTGTCCTGCTTCATAGTCCAGAAAGATCCCCACACGCCTTGGTGGGTCCCGCAGTGGGGAGAAGCCCCGCTCCGGGGAGTTGTAATAGCTCCCTAGGAAGACCAGGATCCAGAAGCCGTTGCCAGTGCACAGCTCCCCCTTCTCCTTTCTGTTGACGTCCTCCCTGCACACACCCAGGGCCCAGCTGGTGCGGTCCCCGACCTCCACCTCCCAATAGTGGCGCCCGGAACTAAAGCGTTCCTGGCCCAGCACACAGGGGCCAGGGTCAAAGCGCTCTGGGCTGTCAGGCAGGGCCTGGCGCAGGTCACTCCTCTGTACACTCCTCCGGTCTTCGGACAGGATCAGCTCAGGATTGGCAGTGTCTGGGTCCAGGGTCACATCCCCTGTGGAAAGAAGCCCAGAGAGGCCAATGGGACATGGTGCCCACCTGCCCATTCAGGCCCATTGGTAGAATCCTCCCTGCCTGCCTGACAAGCTATTTGCCTGAGGCTTGTCCACCCTCTTGTGCCCTTGCACGGACTGCAGCCGCTGGACAAACATCACCTAACCACTTCTAGCTACGAATCAGAACATTCCAGAAATTGGCCCAGGCTTCACCTTCAGGAGACAGGAGGAAATCTGGGTTTTGCTTTCTACCTTCCTTCTTTCTTTCAGTTCCAAAATGAAGTCTGCGAGTTCACACTGGGCTTCACTGGGCCCTATCCAACACAGAGACCCTCGCTTGAGGAAAGAAGGGGCAACTGTCTCAGCCCCAACCATGCCTAGTCCCTCATCTACCTTCTCTGGGGCCTGCAATCCAGGTCCTACACACAGACTCTAGGGCTGCCAATAAGAGTCCCAAGGATAGCATCTCCTCTGGTTAACTGATACAGTAAGAAATACATTTGTTTTTTGTCCTGTTCCTGGATCTGTGGAATTTCCTAAGTGATAGGAGCATCTTTTGTTATCCTGAAGTGACTCAGGGGAGCTAGTCACAGAAAGACTGACCATGCTCAGAGGGGCTCAAGGTTCTGCCCATTCACCAGTGACCAATGATTTAATCAATCCAGCCCAAGCAATGGAACCTAAGAATGCTGCAATGATGGGGTTTGGGGAAGTTTCTGGAATGGTGCACATGTCTAGGTGCTGGGAGGGCGGTGTACCCAGAGAGGGCACTGAAGATTCATGTTCCTTCTCCATACTTTGCCCTGCATGTCTCTTCCATTTAGTTGTTCCTGAGTTCTATCCTTTATTATTTATTTTACTTTTATAGAGATAAGGTCTTATTCTGTCACTCAGGGTGGAGTGCAGAGGTGTCATGCAGCTTTGAACTCCCAGCCTCAAGCAATCCTCCCACCTCAGCCTTGGAGGTGCTAGAACTATAGGTGAACCCCACCACACCCAGCGTTGAGTTGTATCCTTAGCAATAAACTACTAATAGTTTCCTAAGTTCTATGAGCTGCCTCAGTAAATGATTGAAGCTGGAAAGGGGGTCATGGTAACTCCCAATTTATAGCCAGTTGGACACGGGTATGGGTAACCCCTATTAGCTGTAAATGGCCTTTAAACTGGGGGCAGTCTTGCAGGACTGAGCCCTTAATCTGTGGGGTTTGACCCAATTCTGGGTAGTAAGTGTCACAGCTGAGCTGAGGCTGGATGTGGTAGTCAAGGTATGTAGTCTTAGCACTTTGGGAGTCTGAGGTAGGAGGATCACCTGAGCTTAGGAGTTTAAGGCTACAGTTTGCTGCAACTGCACCACTGTACTCCAGCCTGAGTGACAGAGGGAAACTGATCAAAAAAGAATTGAACTGAATCATTAAGATACCCATTGACATTAAAAAGTCAGACAAATGTTTTGGTGTGGGCATATCCACACAATTTGTGTCAGACATTATGAGCAGAGGGCATCTTCCTGAAGATCTACTATCCCGACACTGCTGAGTCTGGAGACAGTGGCCATACCACACAGAAAATGCCACTGGCTACTTAGGGTTCTTGGTGGGTCCCCTCCCAGGGTCATCCTTTAACCTGGAGCCTCCACACCCACCTCGAAACCTCTGCAGAGTCTCCACCAGCCCTGGAACCCTGCACACAGTCCTCAGCTCCATGGGTACCACTTCTGGTGGCTGCAGTTTCACATCCTGGATCCTGGAAGGGACAGCCCTGGCATTATCCCAGTAGCAGCATTACCCCTGTGTCCAAATGCTGAGACCTTGCCCCAAACCCCACCCACCTGCCCAAGGGCTTTTACCTGTGCAGGGCATCCTTGATGTCCTGTGGTAGAGAGAGAAAAAAAAACACCAGTATCAAACACTTGTCACCCAATCCTGGGGACCCTGCCCCTTCTCTCCCAGCCATTGCAGTCCCAGGTGGCAGGTATAAAAATGTCTGTGGTTCAAGCTGCTTTCTCTGAGGTACTGTTTACAGATCCCTCCTGCCTTTGTTTTCCCTGCTTTGTCTTATCTCTTAGAACATTCTTCTGCACACAGCAGGGATCCAACAACCTACACTGTCCAGTGAAAGGCTCCCACAACCTGCTTGTTCTCACCCACTCTGCGCTGGCTACTGGGCTGGGACGCAGAGAGAAATAAGACACCATCCTGAACAAAGGGCTTCCCCACAGGCAGGAGGTATGGCAAGGGAAAACACTCATGGGTACACATAGTTAATGCTGTCTGGGGTTTGAGGGACAATAGGACACACTAAGCCTCAAAAGCCACCAAAAATGGGGAGATTCTTGGCAGGGTTACGAAGCCTGGGGAATTCACTAGCAGATAGCGGGGAGCAGTGGATGTTGGGGAAAGACATGCCAAGGGCGTGGGGCATGTGGAGCCTAATGAGAGCAAAGTAGGTGGAAACAGCCCTCCTATAGCTGTTAGTTCAGCTGTGGTACAGAAAGGCGAGCCAGTCATGTGAAATGCAGGCAGCATGTCTGAGACCACCCCCCCCCCGCAACATTCCAGCTGAGACCCCAAATCACATCTTCATGCAGACCCTGAAAGGGGGACCCCATTTCTGGGTCAATGCTTCTTCTACACCCTTCCTGACTTTTCTGACATCACTCCCTTTCTACCCTCCTCCCTCTGCCAAGTGTCCTTCTCATTTCCAAGCTTAAAACCAGCTGGCAGCTTGGCCAAGCCCAAAGGGTAAAAATCCAAGTCCCAGGACAGCAGCCAGGAGCCTATTCCTGGTCCCTGAATGGCTCTGAATCCAGCAGGTGTATCACTTCTTGCCAGAGGCCCTCTGGCTATGCCTGGGCCTGGCACCCCGACCCACCAGGGGCTGTATTTGGTCACAAGTGGCCTCTCTACTGCACAAGAGCCAGAGCCAGCCAGGGGACCCATTTCTGCCTACATCGCTGAGTCTCTGTGTCTATACTGTGCCAAACATTGTATTGGTGGGACAAAAAGGAAGATGGACCTCAAGAAAGGACACAGCAGTCACCCTCAGCCTGTGTCCCCACTGAAACCCACCTGACAAGTAGAGAGGCCAGGTCACAGAGTTCCAGCAGAATGGCTAGCTCTAGAACTGACAGCCATGCGCCAGGGTTACCTGGCCTGCTGCCAGGCCAAAGGCATGGGCACCCCACGGAGAGGCAGTTCTAAGGGGAAGAGACGTTAGAGCTGAAAGCACCTCAGGATGGTGACATTAGGTGTGACGTCCTGCTGGGGCAGGAGTCCTATGGGAGATACAGGGAGGTACAGGCAAGGGTGGGTGAGCCAGAGGCTGTCTAAAGCAGACATCACCAGATGGCTTTCCTAGGGCCCAACGTACCCACTTCCACTGGGTAGGCCCAGTAGACATCCACTCTTTGCTGTCACAGCCTCAGTTAGACTGAGAGAATGGGATGATGAAAATGGTGCCAACTCATGTGAGTATTCAAGAGACACCACCTATTTAGGTCTTGGAGAAAAACCAATTTTCCTTTCCTGGGCACATGAGTTTCAGGTGGTAGAATGGCTGTCAGCTTCTGGCATCTCATGGGCTGGAGAGGGGCAGGTCCAACCCCTATCACCCAAGGCTGAGAGCCCCTGTGACCTCTACCCCATGCTTACTTATCTCCAGCCCCCTCTGCCTCGCTGGCTTCCCACTCACCTGCAGCAGCCCCAGTGCAGGCAGCTGGCAGCGGCCCTCAAGTTCAGTGATGAGCTCAGCCAGGTGGGCGCTCTGCTGGCCCAGGCGGGCTGCACCCTCCCGCAGCCGGGGCAACACCTCTAGCTCTTCCTCCTCCAGCTTCTGTAGCAGCCTCCGCTCTTCCTCAGCCAGCAGACGGCGCAGACGCTCGAACTCACCCAGCATGTTCTGCCGCTGGCTCTCTACCATCTTCTGTAGGCACCATAAGGTGGGGGGGACAGCTGAGGTCCAGGCCCTTGAACCACCACCCAGGGCTGGCAGGACCCCATATCCCTCCTAGGGCTGGCCAAGCAAACCTCAAACCCATCACCCAGGGTCAGCTGGACCCCAAACTTACCACCCACAGTCCTTCCTAATCTCCAAATTGGCGTGCCCTGGTTGTGCCCATATCCCAAATCGGTATACCACCTGGAGCTGGCCAGACCTCAAACACACCCAGGAAGCCACCCAGACCCCAAATACATCCTAGGGCTAGCCAAACCCCACATTTACCACCTGAGGCTGGCTAGACCCCAAATTTACCCTCTGGGCTGACAAGATGCCATATTTACCAGCCAGTCTCTCCCCAACCTCTCAAATCTGCCCGAAGGGGTGGCTAAACCCCAACATCCACCAATGGGGGTTGGCCGGAACCCAAACACACCAAGGCCTCCCAGACCCCAAATCTCCCCTGGGGCTGTTTGAACCCCACATCTACAACTGTAGGCTTCCAGCACCCCAAATTTGCCACGAAGTCCTTCCCAATCTCTAAATTCACCTCTGGGGCTTCCCAAATCCTGTATCTACTCACAAGGCCTCCCAGACCCTAGGACTAACCCTAAGACTGGCCAAATCTCACTTCCACTACCCAGGCTGGCTGGACCCTAATTTATCACCCTCAGTCCTTCCCGACCTCTAAACTCACCCCTTGAGCTGCCCACACCCCAAATTCATCACTCAGGACTGGACAAACCACAAACCCAGCCACAGGGCCACCCAGACCCCAAATCCACCTCTAGAACTGGCCAAATCTCACTTCTACAACCTAGGTCCAGCTAGGCCCCAATATCCAACACCAGTGGTGGATGGATCCCAAATATATTACCTGCAGTCCCTTCTGACCTCTAAATTTACCCTTGGGGCTCACACCCCAGAGCCACTCCCAGCCCTGGCCAGACTCCAAATTCATCCTGTGGCTACCATCCAACCATGCCAGGACCCCAGGGTGGGCACAGGGTACAGAACCTTCTCACACACAGTGTCCCCTGTCTCTCTGGTCCTGTGTTTCATATGTCTGCTGGCTAAGCAGGCTGGGCTCACCAGAGAAGGACCAGTTCCTTTTGTATTCACTAGGGGCCTGGAATTGGTGGGGCCAGCCTGCAGCCATGACTGCCAGGCAGCCTCGTTCCCAGGGTACAGAGGGTGTGCACAGCCAGTACCCTTCCCACTTGGTACCTACCTGCCACAAAGCGCAGGTCTCATCAGCTTGGGCTTGGAAAAGCAGTGCATCTTCCATTTGCTTCCGAAGGTGCTCCAGTGACTTTTCCAGCTTTGCCTGGAGGTGGGGAGTGGGCAGAGACCAGGAAGAGTCATGAGCCCCTTGCCCAGAACTGGACCTTCCAGGTAGGGCCCTGTGCCCTTGTCACAGAAGTCTATCCTTTTGCACATGATCTCCCATCCAAAGTTCCTCCACAGAGATGACTTTGTGCTCACTGTGGGCAGCACCCCATTCTTGCTGCTACTGATACCCTAGACCTTTCCCCGTATTTATTTGCATTTGTGACTATACTGTCCTTTTTCTTTTTTCTCATATGGGGCCCTCTTTCCAATTATCAGTCCTGCTACTCCACCCCGGGCCCTGCCTGCCTTTGTGAGGGGCTGCCAGCTGCCTGGTTGGGCTCCCTCAAGAGGACATGGTGACCATCTCCCTACCCCTCAGCCAAAAGAGCTCTTCTGGGCCAACTATGATGCTATGATCTGAATGTTTCTCTCCCCTATCGCCAAAACTCACAGGTTGAAATCCCAACTCCTAAGGAGGTAGTGTAAGGAGATAGGCCCTGTGGGAGGTAACTAGGTCATAAGGGTGAAGCCCCCATAAATAGGATTACCAGTTTTATAAAAGGGATCCCAGAGAGACTCTCACCCCTTCTGACTTGTGAAGACACAGTGAAAAGGCACCATCTATGAACCACGGGGTGGGGCCTCACAGACCCTGCCAAGCCTTAATCTTAGACTTCCAGCCTCCGAATAAACTCTGGTTTATGAGGAACCCAGACTAAGGTACTTTGTTATGAAAAAGCCAACAACTTCCAACCCATTTCTTCTCCTAGCCCCTTAGCATCTTGCAGTTTTTAGTTTTATTAGCTATGTAGTAACAAGCCCTGAGACAGGCACAACTGCATTCTGTTTTCTTGGTCCTGAATTCATATTTGCACTTTTGCTCACTTTGTGTGGACCAAGAAAACAGTGGTGAGAATCCCAGAGACAAGCCAACACTATGTGCTTGGGTTGTTCTCCTATATGGGTCAACCTCATATGACACACTTATTGGCTACAGCCCTGTGCTGGCCACCCTGATGGTTGGTTTGGTCATTAAACCATCGCCATCCATGCTCTACCTGGGTGATGTTCAACCATTTCAGCATTGTGCCTTGGCACACTGGTGTGCAGTAAGATGATCTTGGGTATGCCGTGAAAATTTTGAAAGATCATAGATTATTTCTGAAAAAAGTTCAAAGCACAGTAAGTATATTTTCTTTTTTGTTCAACCTAAGTTAAGTGAGTCACGAAATAAAAAAGATGGAAAAACACTTTAGGTGGATCAAGGCTCAAGTCTGCTCAAATGGCAGGGCCAGGATGTGGACCTAGCTCCAGGGTGCCCACACCCACTTTGGCTCACCACCTGGCCTCAAGATGGAGGCACACTGATTGGCACATGGAGGGCACCAAAGGATGTGTCCAACCCTTTCAATGTCCCTGCCCGGGCTCCACTCTTCTGTGGGTTATGGCAGGAGTCCGATGCAGGGTCCTTGGTCCCCTGGTCTCCTCCAGCAAACTAAAGGCTGGCACCTTGTTACCTCATCTGTAGTACCCTTGACCCAGCACCTCTCAACTTTTCCCTGAATGCCTTGGTCTCTCTGCAATGTGTTTCCATTTGCAACAATGTGTTTTATAAGCCAGACTAGGCCATAAAGCACCAAAACAACCCCTGGGATTTGGTTCTGTGCAGCTGTCTCTGCTGGGGCAGAACGGAAATCTTCTTACCCTGGGTGTGGTCAGACACCAGGGCCCTAGTACAGGTCTGGGTTTGCCCCTAGACTCGCCCTTCCCTTCCTCTCATCCTTCAGCAACACCTGCCTCCAGCACACCCTAACTTTCCCTGTTGCTGGTGCCACCTGACACGATCCAGAAACAACTGAGGGTTCTGTCTTCGCTTTCCCACAGGCTGCGTACTTTTCCTGGGCTTCACTGGGGCTTCTCTGTCCACCACCTGGGGGTAATCCCACCTGGGCCTAGTTTATCCATAACCCTGAGTCAAGGCTAGGCAAGCAGTGAACCCATCATAGAGCCAATGGCCCCCAGCTCTGGTGAATAGACAAATAGCCCTGCAGGCAGAACTAAGCTTTCTAAACTAAGGGCAGGTACAGCAGTTTGCTGGGGTATTCCCCAACAATAACCTACAGAAGACCCTAACACAGTGAAGGCAGATAGGATGTGCCACCCCAAAACATGCCATGTTAGAATAGGAATTATTTTTAACTGAAGGCCAAAAAAATTACCTGGCTTTTAGGCAGTCCTCTTACCTGCCTAAAAGCCAGGTAATAATGGCCCATGAAAAAAGGTGACCTTCCTCTACCAGGAAGGGGAGAGTACTTTAATTACCAAAGAGTATGCTTAAACAGACTTTACTAAAGTAAGTTATCTCTCATTAGTACCCCCACTCAAATTTCTTAGTCACTTTCCTATAACTTATCAGCCTTAAAGCCCAAACTCCCTTTCCTATCATCAGTCACTTTCTACAATTCATGAACCTTTGTTAGAAATGGCACTATATGTGAAATTAAAAATATAAATAAAACTGTATGCTCCCCCCCCTCCCGTTAATCTGTCTTTTGCTAGTTTAATTCACAGCTCCCAGGAACTGAACCTAACAGCATAAAGAAAGCTTTTCCCCTCCCCTGCAACAGAAAGGGTTAAATGCTAGCCAATGAGACTTTATTAGGTTGGATCTGGAGCGCTAGTGGGCACTTTCTGCACCCAAAGGGGTGATTGAGATCAGGTATGTAAATCTGCTGTTATGTTTGAGGCAGGGATGTTCCTGCAGGGACAAAGTGAGAAGAAAAACCACAGGTATCTGTGTCTGGATAAGCCCACTTCTGTGGCTCTAAATCTCCTGCCGACTAAAACCCCAAAGTATGGGGTGTTCAGATTTATTCTACTGTCCCACAAGTTTGTTGTATGGATAAGGATAGACTAGCTGAGTAGCGATCATACCACTGGCTAAACTGTAAATCTGATATACTTCTTAGCTGACACTGACATGCTGCAAAAGGCAAGTTCAGAAGATACTGCTGTCTGCTCAAACCCTCAGCCTCAAAGGGCAGACCTGCAGGTCAGTGAGGAAAGTAGACAGCAGGAAGCCGGGTCAGGCCAAGTTGAACTTGTGCCCTGAGGTTCCTTAGCATGGGGATTGCTGTGGTTTTAAGCAGGAAAACAAGGGAAGTGAAGATGGGTTGAGTCCTGCCATATCAGATGGCAGAAGTGGCCCCCACTACCCCACCTAGAAATCCTGGGCAGCCCTGGAGGTGGGTCAAGGAAACAATGACTCTGTCTCTCCCAGCTTGTGACTCCCTCAGGACTTAAGTACTGGCTACCCTGTAGGTCTAGTCCTGCTGACACCCCTCCAAGGCTCAGAAAGAGTACCCACCAAGAGCCCGTCTATAGTTGACCACCTCTGAGGTCCTGGTCCCACGTTCCCGGCTCCTTACTGGCCACGTTTGCCCGATCCCCAGCCCAGACGCCCTTCCACCTATGGTAAGCACCCCTCTCAAACCCTCCAGACCGGGACCCCACTGGCACCCCTCGTCCCAGCCTCGACAAGGGACAGTCTGTGACCTGAGCCCCACAGCAATCCTGTGCGCCATCCCCAGAGAGGTCCAAGACAGGTTGCATAGTTAGCTCCCTTCCTTGGCCTGAGACTGAACCATACCCGGGGACATCCCCAGCCAGCGACCCTCCCCCAAGCCCTGCCCCCGGCCCAGGGTCTAAAGCGCCTCGAGCTCCTGCACCCCGCCCTCCCCCCTTGCCCCGGGCACACCTTGAGATCGTCCGCGGCGTCCTGTAGCGGGCGCACGCGGTGTGTCCAGTGTTCCCCAGAGCGCTCACAGGCCGCGCACAGAAGGCGTAGCTCCTCGCCGCAGAAAGCTGCCAGTGGCTCGCGGTGCGCGGCGCACACGCCCTGCGGGACGGGCGACGGCGGGTGCAGGAGCCGCGCCATCTCGGCCATCTTGGCGAGCGGGCGGTTGGGCCTCAGGTTCCTTTGTGGGGACAGCTCGCGGCACTCGGGACACGCGTATGGGCCCTCAGGCTGGCCCCAGCAGCGCCGGATGCACTCGCGGCAGAAGTTGTGACCGCAGTCCGTCATCACTGGGTCAGTGAAGTAGTCGAGGCAGATGGCACAGGTGGCCTCCTCCTGGAGGTTAGTGGACAGGTCGGGGGCGGCCATGGCGCGGGTCGGGCGAAGGACGGCGGCGCTGTCCGCGTAGTCTGACGGCCGCCACCAAGGCTGCGGGGAGCGCGCGGGGACGCAGGGGATGTGGGGACGTGAGGCGCAGGATTCTGGGGTTGCGGGGGCTCCACGGCGCAGGACTCCGAAGCCGCAGTCTCCGGGGCGCAAGATCAGGAGGTTGTGGGGATTTCGGGTCGCAGGCGGTGGCTCTGGGAACTTGGATTCTGGGCACTCTAGGGATGCAGGTCGCGGGGCTCCCAGATGCCGGCAGGAAGAGGAGCCCAGGCGGAAGCAGGAAGCGACTGGGTGTGCGTGTATGTGGCTTTTTTTTTTTTTTTTTTTGGAACAACCCGCTTTTGCTTTCTATTGGTCACGACTCGTCACGCGGCCCGCGAGAGGGACGGAATTGGAAAGCGTTCACCCGGTGACCCAGCGTGCTTGTCATCTGCGCGCGCACTTGCAGCTGGTCCTGTACCGCGGCAGCGGGTAAGGGTGAGACCGGGCTGGGACCCTGCGGAGGGGAGGAATGAGTGCAGGAGGGAGTGCTGGGAAGGGGTGGGGGTAGGGGGCGGGGCGCTGGAAGACTGGGGCACAGGGAGAACCACGGAGGGTGACAGAGGGCGGGGCTCAGGGCCAGGACCGACCTCAGGAGAAGTTAGGCTCACAGGAAGAATGGGCGGGTGCGACTGGGCGCACTGAAGCGACTGCGAGGACTAAGGGAACCCGAAAGCTGGGGTGCCGTCACCATCACCAGGTGCATCTTTACCCTTCTGCCCGCGCGCTCCAACGCGGATATCCTCGGATGTCCTGGGCCCCGCACAACCTCACCAATTGGGAATTTGGGGTATGGTACGGAGGTTCTCTCCGGGACCAGCTATCAGGTCCAGGCTCTCACTCTGTAGATGCATGTTGCTCCAGAGTGCCCCCTCACTCAGAGACTCTGGCCTTGTAGGTGTAGGAGTACACTGTGGACTTCTGGGGCGCCAGTGACTCTGATTGGGCTGTTAAAGTGCCTGAACCTGGGTGGGGTGGCGGGTTCGCTAGAACAGGGAAAGGTGCTGTAGGAAGGAGAACGGAACCCCTCAAATGATCCTTACCTCTTTTGGATTTTGCCGATGCTGTTTCACTTTAGAGTCAAAGGGGGTGGAGTGTGCAGCTCTTTTCCAGGGTTCAACCCTTACTTTGGAAACCTTTGAGCACCTCTATTTGTCGGCGCACCAGCACGTGGCCCTGAGTACCATTAGACATTGGGGAGGATGCATGGGATTTCTGTAGGACACCTGGAACCATCCTTTACATAGTAACCTATATCTCCCCAAGCCCTGTGCAGTGGCTCACACCAGTAATCCCAGCACTTTGGGAATCCGAGTCAGGAAGACTGCTTGAGGCCAGGAGTTTGAGATCAGCCTGAGCAACCAAGGGTGACCCCGTTTCTTTAAAAAAAAAAAAAAATATATATATATATATATATATATATATATGGAAATTAAAACAAAACAAAACTTCTGTGTAGCTGGAGCTGGGATTCCCAGAGTCAGGGACATTCCTAAGTACAGAGAGAGGACAGTGGCATAGCCATAGAGAATTTGACCATGCTGTGCCT
This sequence comes from Otolemur garnettii, assembly GCF_000181295.1. Lineage (NCBI taxonomy): Eukaryota > Metazoa > Chordata > Mammalia > Primates > Galagidae > Otolemur > Otolemur garnettii. The sequence goes on from NW_003852680.1 coordinate 838,780, forward strand.
GGTATAAAGGTCTGTATAAAAAAGTGATGGACTAGGAAACAAGGCCTTTGGAAAGGTTCCTCTGTGAAGTATCTGTGAGTGTAGCATCTTAATGTTTGATGACTTTAATCAGAATTATATTTTGGCTTTGAGAAACCAGCCCACACAGTCCATGGCTCTCAAGTCCCAAAGCAGAGAAGCCTGGCAGGTGGCCAGCAGTGAGTAATAGAACCTCACCTTCTGCAGTGCCAGCATCTCCACCCCCACCTGTGTCTCTATCCCTTCACCCACACAGTCACTGTGGAGATGACCATCTGACCAGATTTGGGAGCCCCCAAGCAGAAGAAAGGCTGTAGGGGACCTGGGAAAGCAGCCTGGGAGTAGGTGTGCAGGTGGGACCCATCATTCACGCTATAGAAGGAGAGCTCTCCAGCCTCGAAGTCCAGGAAGATGCCCATGTGGGTGGGTGGCTCAGTCAGTGTCACAGGAGTGGGGGTGGCCATTGTGGTGCACAAGAACTTCTTTCCTTTGGACAGCTGCACCACCCAGAATCCATTTTCGGGGGACTTGGGAACCCTGTCTTTCCGGCTCACGTTGTCTCTGCACACACCCAGGGCCCACAGTGCATCCCCGGTGAGGTTCATGCCCACCTCCCAGTAGTGTCTCCCTGAGGAGAAGGTCTTCTGGCCCACAACACAAGGGTAGGCCACAAATCTGTCCTTGTTGGAAAACTCGCTGCTTTCAGGCAGGGAACTGAGGTAGCGCCTCTGGCGGCTCTCATACAACAGGAGGTAGGGGTACGCTGAGTTGGGGTCAGGCACCACATCCTCTGCAGACAGGCCAGGATGGTGGGGAGACATGGGTGCACTGTTCAGGGCCAAGGGCCAGAGAGAGCCAGAGCCCTAGCAGTGAGGCAGGGTGGAGCAGAGGGTGGCTCATGGCTGAATGATCCATGAACTCCCCAGAATCTAGCCATGAATCTGAGGTTCCCTAATGGTCCTGCACCCCACCTGTATGGGTGCAACATTGGTGTTGATAAGGAAACATGCTGGGGGAGGGGTGTGGGAAGCTATTTGGGAGCTCAGCAAGCTTCATCCAACAAATAGAACCACCAGAGTGAATATCCAGTGACCATCAAAGATGAGGCAGTGCAGTAGGAGGACCCTTCCTAGCCCCAGTTGGCAGTTCTTCCCCAATGTATGGCTTCTGAGGCTGGGGGTTGGGGTGGGACATTACCCAGAATCCAGGGCCAAGAGTTCTGGCCCTGGGCTCTCACTTACCTTGAAAACCTTTTAGCACCTCTATTTCTCCGGGCACTCTGCACACAGTCCTGAGTACCATTGGGGGGACAACCTCTGGGTACTGCACGCTCAAGCTGTTCTTCATCCAGTGGACACAATCTCATTGTCCCCTCTGGCCCTGCCTGGAGCCCTCCCTTACCCACCTTTGCCACCTCCGCCTTGGGTGACCACATACCTGCTCAGCGGGTCCTTGATATTCTGCAAAAGACAGAGGGAGGAGGATGGGTGTAGAAGGGCCAAGCTCTAGGCCCCTCCCCCCCCAAAGTTGTCAGTGCTGCCTCCTGTCAGCTTCCTTGTATTCCCTCCCCAGCAATCAAGTAACATCCTTGCCAGGGTGCTTCTGAGCTTTCTTTGCCACACCAGGCTCCCATGCCCACTGGAGACCTTGGTGCTTAACCTAAGCCCAAGGTCCAGCTGGGCAGTGCAGATGTGAAAGACTGGTTACAGGCTAAAAGGCTCTTCTACCCTTTAAGGCACATTAGCAGGAGACACCAACCTTGTGGAGGATGTGGAAAAATGAGGATGAGGGCTGCAATTCTACTTGGGTCTGGCTTGGGGCCAGAGAAGGGATAGGATAACAGACCAAGCCACCTGGGCATTTTCTGGAGCCTCTTTAGGAGTCTGGAATTCCCAAACACCACTGTTAACATCCCTAGCCTGGGAAGCTATAGGGATTTCTGTTTGCCAGTGACCAATTCTCTAGTTTCTGGAGCAGGATCCTAAGTCTTGGCATGGGAATCTCACCCAGATGACACGCTCAGGCCCCCTGCTCATGACAGCAGCCACCTACCAGCTGCACAGCACTTAAACCAACTCACTGGGTTGTGAGCAAGGCTTTTTTAAATACAGAATCTTGGTGTGTCATCTAGGTAGGAGTGTAGTGGCATCACCATAGCTCACTGCAGCCTTGAACCCCTGGATTCAAGTGATCCTCCCGCCTCAGCCTCTCAAGTAGCTAGGGCTATTCACCACTATACCTGACTATTTAACAATTTTTTTTGTAGAGATGGGATCTTGCAATGTTGTTTAGGCTGGTCTCAAACTCCTGGCTTCATGTGATCCTTCCACTTCAGCCTCCCAAAGTGCTGGGATTATAGGCATGAGACCCCATGCAGCCAGGCTGCTTTATAACAGATGACAAACTATTCAGGGTGAAGGGCATACCTACATGTGTAACTTTGACCCCATCTGTACAAAAATAAAGTATGTAAGTAAAATATCTGAACCCCCTAACATGAAATTAAAAAAAAAAAAAGACTATTACCCAAAGTTAGGGCAACTGATGTATCTATTATCCAGGACAAAACCACAGGGTGTCAGGATTCCATATAGTGACTGCACTATATATGGATATCTGTTGTTGACGTGGTCTGCTTGTGGGACTTTTTTTGGTAGCCTGTGCTAAGACGCAGCCCTTCTCTGTCAGGCTGCATTTGGTCTATGAGCTCATGTCCTCATAGTGAATAGGCGATTTAGACAGGTGTGTGGTGGTGAGCACTGCTGCCCAACCCCAAAGACCCAATCCCTGCTGGCTGTACCTGCAGCATCTGCAGGGGCTCACAATGGCTCAGGTCCTCCAGCTGCAGCAACAACATTTCCAGGGAGTGGCCCTGTTGGGCCAGCAACACCTTGTTCTCCTGAAGCAGAGTGGCTGTCTCCTCCTCCTCCTTCTTCAGGGCCCGAAGAAGCCTGCGCTCTTCTTCCACCAGGAAGAGGCCCACCTTCTCAAACTCCAGCACGATGCGCTCTCTCCGCTTCCTCACCTTGTTCTGCCGGTGTGTGTGTGAGGGGTCACCCCAGATATTGTGAGAGGGTGGCTCAGCGCCGGGATGCCAGCATATCTCCCTCAGGCCCCTGGTGACCCAGAGAAAGCCAGCAACCCCAGCCAGGGCTGGGAGCTTTAGGTGAGGACTGCAACATCTTGTCACTGTGGTGTAACAGTACTCGGAGCCCCAAAGAGCAACCTCCACACATCCAAACATCCATTTAAAAAATAAAAATAAGAACCCTACAAAAAACTAGGATTCCCGGCAACCAATCAAAGGGCTTCAGTTTACCCGAGAAGACACATTATGAAAGTCCCCTCAGCATTAACTCTACCAGGAAAGTCACTCTGAAACAGAAAATTCTCTTTTTGGTTTCTGTTTCTGCTTTCTTCAGCCCTTTCCTGCCTTTATAAAGCCCATATCCTCTGAGTGCTTTTTCTCTCTCCCTCCCCTTTGTCTTTCTTTCCTTTCTTTCTCTTTCTGTCTGTTCATTTTCTCTCTCTCTCTCATCTTTCTTGAGACAAGGTCTCACTCTGTCACCCAAGCTGGAGCGTAGTGGTGAGATCATACCTCACTGCAGCCTCCAACTTCTGGGCTCCAGCCAGCCTCCTGCCTCAGCCTCCCAAGTAGCTGGGACTATAGGTGAGCACTATCACACCTATCTAATTTTTCTATTTTTTGTAGAGATGGGGGGGGTCTCTATGTTGCCTAGGCCAGTCTTAAACTCCTGGACCCCAATGGCCCCAGGTACCTACCTGCCACTCAGCTAAGATCTGCTCCTCCTTGGCCTGCACCTTCCCTGTTTTGGACATCTCCTCCCGAAGGTATTCCATGTCCTTCTCCAACTTCAACTGTGGGATGCAAAAAACCCCCACAGGATTTGGGGTCAGCAATGTCCACATCTCTCACCCAGAATCCAGATTGTGCTCACTGAAGCTGCATTCACCCCAGAGATCCTCTTAAGGAGAGGTGGGTGACCAAAAGACATCACTTGAGATTATTTTCAGCTAAAAGCAATTAAATAACAGGTATAAGAATTGCTCCAACCTTTGCCTTCCTCTACCTAAAAGCAGGAGAGGGGAGAACACCTAACAGGTAGAAGATGCCCTCCCTAGACTAGGAAAAAGTGATGTTTTTAAAACTAAAGGTAGGAAGTCAAAAGCGATCGCAGTCTGTGTATCTCTTGTTTACTTCCTCAGGCCATCATGCTTCTTTGGGTCGTTAGTTCCTTGTTAAGGGTTCTTGAGTCATTTAAAACTTGTATTAAGGGCGGCACCTGTGGCTCAAAGGAGAGGGCGCTGGCCCCATATGCCGGAGGTGGCAGGTTCAAACCCAGCCCCGGCCAAAAACTGCAAAAAAAAATCTTGTATTAAATTAAGTTCAGATGCTCTTTCCCTGTTCATTTGTCTTAAATCAGTTTAATTCTCAAAGGTAGCCTAAAAACCCTAAAAAGGGAGAGATAAGGTTTGCTCCCCCTGAGTTACCTAGGCCATAAAGTCTAGGCTTCCCTTGTCCTCCTGGACATCCCCTGCCCGCCCTGATGTGACCCACCTTGTACCCCTGCACAGCCTCATCCAAGGGCAACGCCCTGTGTAGGCGGTGCTCCTTGGCCTCCCTGCAGACCACACAGATGGGGCTCTGGTCCTCCTCACAGAAGAGCTTGAGGGGCTCCTGGTGCAGTGAACACAAGTCCCGTTTCTGCAGGCCAGGGTGCTGCCGTGCCATCTCAGCCACCTTAGTCAGCAGCCGGTTGGGCCGCAGGTTCCTGTGGGGGGAAGTCTCCCTACACTCGGGGCAAGAGAAGGCGCCCTTCCTCCTCCTGCGCCCCTTCTTGCCCTTGGCCTTCTCCCAGCTCAACTGGATACACTCTCGGCAGAAATTGTGTCCACAAGAGGTCATCACGGGATCGGTGAAGTAGTCCAGGCAGATGGAGCATGTGGCTTCCTCCTTCAGTTTCCTGGCAAGTTCCACGGCGTCCATGGCTCCTAAGGAGACACCAGGCCTCCTGAACCATGAATACCCACCCCTACCATGCTCAGGTTCATGCAGGCCACCCACATAGTGTGCACACTTCCTCTAAGACCTCCCTTTACAGTTGGGGACTAAAACCAGGGTCCAGTTAGGGGGTCATAGCTGTCATTGAGGAGACAAAAAGCCTTCCTGGAAACTGCAAAGACCCTCCCTGGCCACTGTTCTCAGGCCCCTTCAGCCCTGTCTTTGCAGTGCCCTGCTAAGTCACATCCACTGGATATCTGCTGAACTCCTGTCCCCTACAGTTGAGGTCTAAGTGCTTGCCCTGCCTTTCTGGAAATGCCTGTTTGGTCAGTTTAGGGAGAACCTCCTCTTCTAGGAGTCTCTGTCCCTCTTCACCCATTGATGGGCCTGCCTCTGCTGCTGCCACTGCCAGCTAGGATAGAAGATTATCCGGATCTCTCCCCTAGTGCAACACCCCAAGGCTTGAATAAAGAGCCTTCTAACAAATGGTAGAATAATTACTTAAAACTTCTCCATACACCAAAGGAAAAGGAAATGGTCAGAGGAAAAAAGCATTCTTCAATCAAGGAGTGATAGTTCAGAGCAGAAAAGACAAATGTCTATGCGTGCACATGCACTCACACACACAGTACACGTGTGCACAAACAAATGCACACACAAATATACCCATGCATATATTTAGTCGTGTGTACATGTGCACATGCATGTATGAATGCACACAACACAATCACATGTGCACACCCACGCTTACATGCTATGCACAGATGCAGACATACAAATAGGACACAGGCACAGATGTACATACACATAAACACGCATGCACGTGCACAGAGGTATACACATAGACAAGCATCCTGTGCATCTGAACACTTGTGACAGCTCCACAAACTGGAGGCGCACCGCGTTCACCTGTCTGCTTCTCAGGGATGCTAAGGGGACCATCCCAGTTAGAGGGGGGATATGAAAATGTGTCTAAACTCCTAGCATGACCTTTGTCCTCTCATTCTGAAATCCCCTAAAGCTCCGGCGTGTAGGGATTTCCTAGAAGTACCGACTTTGCCTCACGTTAATCTCAAAGCTGCCACATCCCACCCACTTGGTGCCCGTCCTGTCCCTGCCTCTGGGGAGCCCCAGGAGCGCACCGCTGCCCGCCAGGATAGAGCAGAGACAAGGCCTCCGTCCTCTGGGCAGCTAACGCCCTGAATATCCTTCTGTGGATGCGGGGCTCGTCCAGGGGACTCGTGGTCAGTCGGGCCTGCAGTTCCCACGCTGCCCCTGTCCAAGGCCGGCCGGGCGTTGGCGGAGGAAGCCGGACTGGCCGGGTCTGCCTTGTGGAGCCGGAGGCGCCACCGCCCGGCCGCGGGCGGGAGTGGAGGCTGGGGGCTTTGTGGCGTCAGTAGGGGAGGGGACACGAGGGTGGGGCTGGAGGAGGAGTGTAGCCTGCTGGGCGGGCGGGGGGCGCCTTTCTAATGAAGTAGGGGGTTGGCTGGTGGGGGTGGGGAAGTTAGCAGGTGGCGGGAGCAGGGAAGCGTTTACTAGGGGTGGGGTGAGGAGGTTACCTGCTGTCCAGCGAAGAGGGCAAGAGTGGGGAGCAGAGGTGAGCATCGTTGGCGTAGGGCGGGGCTTTCTGGGGAACAGAGGCGAATATCGGGATCTGGGGACAGGAGCCGCTCCACTGGGGTTGGGGATGCCCGGGGCTGGCGAGCCGGGTGCTGGAGGTGGCGGGTGCTAGATTGGCCTCAGCTGGGGGATGAAGAGGCGTTTGGGAGTAAGGGGGAAGTTTTCAGAAGGCGAGGAGGGAGGAAAGGTGGCAGGATCTTCGTGGTGGGGGGGCGGTCTGGGTAGAGGGGTGGTCAGCATTTGGAGAGGAGTGGGGGCGGGCTGGTGAGGACGGCCACCGCGAATGGGGTGGGAGGTGCCAGGGGAGGCTGGCTCCCACTTGGGAGGAAATGCAGAGGGTCGCGAGGGGGCGCGCTGCTAGCCGCTTCTCCGTGGTCTGCGTGTAGTCAGCGTCTAGATCCGAGTCTAGCTTGGAGTCATGAGGAGATAGCGTCCCACGCTCGGGGTGGACCAGGTCCCGGGCGCAGGGAAGGTCCGGTACCCCGGGGTGAAGGAAGGGGTTCTTGCCAGCGCCCCGAGTAGTTTCGGCCAGTATGCCGACCCCCCAATCCTGACCCGGCCCAGTCTAGTGGCTGCGAGTGCTGAGGGTAACGGGTAGGGAGCGGACAGATGGGGAAACTGAGGCTTGGGCCACACGGAGAACCGGCAGCAGCAGCAGCAGCAGAGTTCAGCCATTTCTAAAGCGTGCCGGTGTAGACAGCTGGCCACAGATGTAGACTTCTGTGTAGACGACTGACTTTCCCTGGGCTCCGGGGCTGAAGTATTGTTCCTCCCGAGGTCTCTCCTTGCTGGCTATCACAAGGACTGGGTCTGTGCCCTGGAAGGTGAGGGTTGAGTGTGCGCACACAGACTGGATTAGTGCTAATTCCAGTTTATCCGTCCTGTAGTTTACATCCTTGAAGGAATCCTACGCTGTGGATTTCCTTCAATTTAGAATATAGAATCAAGGATTAGGGAAAAAAATATATTTAATTTCATCTGTAAACCACCCAAATCAACATTTCGCTGTATTTGTCTCTGCCCTGTTGTTTTGTCTTGGCTGAAGTTTTTTTTTTTTTTTTTTTAAAGCAAACCCTGGACAACAGCCGTTTCACCTCTGCAAACTTCATTTGGCCTTTGGTTCATATTCAGATGTCACTGATTACCTCAAAAGTATTCATTGAAGGCCAGCATGGTGACTCACACCTGTAATTCTAACACTCTCGGAGACCTAGGAGGCAGGATCCCTTGAGCTCAATTTGAGACCAACCTGAGCAAAAGCAACACTCTGTCTACTCTGTACTAAAAATAGAAAAATCGCCTGGTTATGGTGGTGTGCACCTGTAGTCCCTGCTCAGGAATCTAAGGTGGAAAGATTGCTTAAGCCCTGGAGTTCTAGGTTGCAGTGAGCTATAATTGCACTACAGCACTCCAGCCTGGGAGATAGCGCAAGACCTGGTCTCAAAATAATAATAATAATAACAACAACAAAAATAAATAAAATGGTTTGTTTGAATCAGGATTTTAACAAGATAACGAGGTCTTTTAACACTTAATATAGTTTATCTTTTATTTTTCTTAATTTTTTTCCTCTTCTTTTTCTTTTTCAGTAATGCTGTTAGGGAGGGCAAACTGGTTTTTCTCTACCTTTCTTTATATTGGCTACAAATTATATTAACATAAGGCAGATTAACAAGAGAAAAACCATTTGCATGGGAGTCTCAGGAAACATGGGACTCAAAGGACAGAGAAGCTACCAGAAAGGCCTAGGAGCTTGAGGCCTCTGGGAGGTGGTGGTGACAAGTTTTGGAAGCTGTGAGGGGAATAACATATAGTGAATAAAGATTGTCATATTTTGCGTAAGAGCAAATTGACCCAGCAGGATAGAATATCCACCTGTCCAGAGGCGGCTTCTTCCCCCAAGACTAGCCCTAGTCTCTTTCCAGTGTGGATATAAAGACTAGCAGGTGAGACCAGGCAAAGGCTATTTACTGAGAGCTCATAGGTACCAAGGGCATCAGACAGCATTACTTGCTTTTGGCAGAGGCTCCAAGGCAGACAAAGTGGGAAAGCTTTTTATTTTTATTTTTTTGAGACAGTCTCACTTTGTCACCCTCGGTAGAGTGCCCAGGTGTCATAGCTCACAGCAACCTAAAACTCTTGAGCTCAAGCGATCTTCTTGCCTCAGCTTCCCAAGTAGCTAGGACTAGAGGCTCCAGCCACAGCTTTTAATGCCCAGCCGTTTTTTCAGAGAGATCTTGGTCTGACTCAGGCTGGTCTCTAACTCCTGAGCTCAGGCACTCCACCTGCCTTGACCTCCCAGAGTGTTAGGATTACAAGCGTGAGCTGCTGAGCCTAGCCTGGGAAAGCCTTTTAGTGTTAAGAAGGGAAGGTTCCCTGTGAGCCCTGATGAAGATCGTGGGCTTCGACTTCAGGAGGCTGAGGCGCCTTATTAGAAATGGGGCATCTCTTGGGATTGGTTAGAGGAGCATATTTGCATTTCTCTTGTTGATCCTAAGGTGGAAGCAGGAGCTAAAATTCAGAAAACAACCAGTTATTAATTAAGATGTGGCCATTCAGGACTGATTATTCCAAGGGTTATTATTTGGCTTTCTGGATTATTGCTAGGGTGTGTGATCTGACTTCCTCCAAGTCTGCCTTATAGCAGACTATTGCTGCTGTCTGGAATTCTGGGGAGGGGGGTTTTGTTGGGGTTTTTTTGTTGTTGTTGTCTGTTTTATTTTTGAGACAGTCTTACTATGTCACCCTTGGTAGAGTGCCGTGGTGTCACAGGTTACAGCAACTTCAAACTCTTGGGGTTAAGTGATTCTCTTGCCTCAGTTTCCCAAGTAGCTGGGACTACAGGCACCCGCCACTATGCCTGGCTACTTTTTGTTGCAGTTGTTCTTGTTGTTTGGCAGGCCCGGGGCCAGATTCGAACCTGCCAGCCCCGGTGTATGTGGCTGGCACCCTAACCACTGTGCTACCGGTGCCGAGCCTGGAATTCTGTTTTTATAGATTATCTGGCCATTGTCCATTTGTACAGGTGACCCCTCAACAATGTGCGAGTTAGGGATGCCAGCCCCTCTCACATGTAATTGTTATATAATATAAGTACCATTATATAATATATTTTGATTCCCCTAAAACTTAATAAGTATCCCTGGAAAAGAACTTAAACTGTAAAATAATTTAAGAGGTTTATTCTGAGCCAAATATGTGCAACCATGGCCCAGAGAACCACGCCCAAGAAGCCTTGAGAAAGTGGTCTCACCATGGTTGGGTTACAGTTTGGTTTTATACATTTTAGGAGACAGAAATTACACATAAAGTTGCAAATCAGTGCATGGAAGGTGTACACTGATTAGGCCCCAAAAGGGCAGAACATCTCGATGTAGAGGATTACAGGTTGGATATAGGTGGGTTTAAGGATTCTTTGATTTGCATTTGGTTAAAGAAATGAAACTTTGTCTAAAGGCTTGAAATGTTTTAAGATAAGGAAGTCTGTTAATCAGAGACAAACCACTAGACATATACTGGAGCATTTATCTCCAGACTCAAATTTACTTAATCTGTTACCCTAGGATAGGCTCCATGATCTTCTCTGTCCCTGAAGGTGTTCTTGAGTTCTCCCTTGTGTAAGAGCTCAGCTGGGATGGGTGGCACAGAGAAACCTCTCTGGGCCTGATGCCTGTAGACAGCAGAGGGAAGCTATGGATGAGGGCGCAGGACCTTAGGGGAAAGGTAAAGCTGGAATATGACCTTCAGCAACTTGGTTTTGTGAAGTTGGCATGATTTCATGCCGGAGGTTGTTTTGTCCACGTTTACCACCTTCAGTCAGAGGGATGGATATCATTTTTTAGTACTATTTCCATGGAGCCATGGAATCTTAGTGTTGGAAGGGACCCTAATGTTACGTGCTCATCTTGCTAAAGCAGGGTTCTTTCTGCTATGACCCTGGTGACAGGCATCCACCTTCTAGATCAGCAGTTCTCAAGACCTGGGTTGAGACCCTCTCTAGATCTGGGTTGTGACCGCTTTGGAGGTCAAATGACCCTTTTACAGGGGTCACCTAAATATATCCTGCATATCAGATATTTACATTACGATTTATAACAGTAGCAAAATTACATTTATGAAGTAGCAATGAAAATAATTTTATGGTTGGGGGTCACCACAACATGAGGAACTGTATTAAAGGGTTGCAGCATTAGGAAGGTTGAGAACCACTGTTCTAGATGGATCTCCTCTATCCGATTTGGGAGGACTGAAATCTGACCTTTTCTCTCTTGCCCAAATTCCTTCTAAGAGCCCCTACAAGTGTTGGGGTGCAGCCCCCCGTACCTAAGCATAGTAGTTTATTCTCAAGTGCTCCCTGAGGAACGTGGTTATAAGCTTCTTATTCTGAGAATATGTTTAGATCTGCCTAAAAGCAGACAGTCATGTTTACAGATAAGATAGCTGGTGAGTCTCGCCAGGTTGTAGCTGGAGATAACACTTGCTGAGGCAGTGGGCTGCTGCATCCTGTACCTCCCCCCTCACTTACACAACAGTTTCTTCAGTTTTAGCTTAGAAGAAATGGGCAAACAGGAACAGACATCCTGGGGCTTTTGTGGTTAAGTCTGAAGTAAAAATGCCTTTTTTAACTGTGCTTGTGATCAGTAGCAGTTTTGTGCTGATTTGGAGTTTTTAATGGCAGTTTTAACATCTTACCTTGTTTCGCTTCTTTTTGCTATTTTTAACCTTTACTAAGACAAGTTTATAAGGAGCTCAATAAACATGGGTATTTGCTGTGTGCCTGACAGCCTCAGCCCCCCTTTTCATTCCAATCATTTTGTCTAGCAGTGCTTTCCTCTGCATCTCCGAACGAGGGGTTTCGTGGGACACCTTCATACGAGCCCTAAAATTAAGTGGGTTTTCATTACCAGCATACTGCTCTCACTTTCCAACCTGACTCTGAAGCAGTATCATATGACAGATAGCAGAGCCCCTTATCTTAACTCAGGTGTTCCTTTCTACTGATTCTCTGCCTTTAGGCAAAGCTTAACTCATTCAACCAATTGCCAACTAAATAATTCCTAAAACCCACCTATGACTTGTAAACTTCCTTTTCTAGATGTCCTTTTCGTGCCAAACTGATGTACATCTTCCATGTACTGATTTATGGTTTTACCTATAATTCCTGTCTGTATGAATGTATAAAACCAAGCCATATCCCAACTACCTTGGGTTTTGTCAGGTCCTCTTTAGACTGTGTTCCCAGGCCATGGTAACTCATATTGGCTCAGAATAAACCTCTTTAAGTATTTTGGCAGAATTTTATTTTTCTGTCACAATTTCCATTGACACGCTCATATCAGAGGTCTATAGCCCTGGTTCCTGTTTTGCCTTTTGAAACAAGACAGAGGAAGCCTTGTCTTTTTTAACCAGATGCAACACTTCAAATAGCTGAAGGATCCAAACCTTACTCCCTGACCACCAGGTTGTCCATTCTTCAGCCCTAATATCTACATGGCTGCTGTCATTTCTTTTTT
>NW_003852680.1:851465-853323 GCF_000181295.1 Otolemur garnettii
TGATTTTCTCTGTAGTCAGCACAAAGCCTGTATCTGTCAGGGTTTTGTTACAGTGACAAACAGCCCCAGCTCTCCAAGGCTCATCACAGCAAGGGTGTTTTCTCACACTAACATTAGCAGCATAGGCCTTGTAGCGGAGAGGAAAAAAACTTACCTTTGTCCTCTTATATTCTATGAATGGGGCCTAATAATTACACCACCACCACCAATAACAACAACAAAAACAGATAATGGAGGGGACATGGCATATACATTATCATTATATATTTTTAATTTTATATGCCCAGGGATTTTACAGAAAAGAAGTGAAAACCTAAAGACTCTTATCAATGGAGAAGCTCCTGACTCAAATCCACATAACACACCTTTTTCTTATTTAAGGAGCTTTTCTTGGCTACCTCCCATAAATGCCCTCACCTCTCTTTTTTGGTTCAGGGAACTGCAGTGTTTATACTCGAAGTCAGAGGCACTTCTTGAGATTTACTCTTAGATATTTTATTCTTTGTGATTTCCTTATCTCTTGTGTATATAGCCTCCCCTGTTCAGTGGTTGACTGACTAGACCCCCTCTTGGCCAACGGGATCCCCTAAAACTGAGTTGTTAGCCAGGAGGAGGGAGATAAGACATGCCTCATCATGTCCCATACTCTTCTCAAAGATATCTTTTGTGACTCATTAACAGGCTTAAGGCTATGCAAGACATACCTCTAGGTCTTCAGTATACACAGGAAACAAAACTGTACTTTGTCTCTGATTAACAGACTACCTTATCATAACTTAAGCATTCTTTTTTGCTGACTCCTGGTCTATTACAACCTAACTCTTTCAGCTGATTGTCAACGGAAGAATCTTTAAACCTACCTATAACTTGTGGGCCCTGGCTCTAAGATGTCCTTATCTTTTGGGGTCAAACCAATGTATGCCTTCCACATATTGATTTATGATTTTACCAGTAATTCCTGTTTCCCTGAAAGCTGTAAAACCAAACTATAACCCCATCACTGGGAGTCCATTTGCTCAAGGCTTCTTGGGTGTGATTCTGGGTAATGGCCCTCAAATTTGGCTCAGAATAAACTTCTTTAAATTATTTTACAGAGTATAGCTTCTTTTCCATTGACATAGGTTATTAATTTTTTTTCTTTTATTAATATCACTTTTCTTAAGGACGTGCCAGCAATAACTATGAAGGGTAGAGAGAAAATTATTTTTCCTCCCCTAATACAGTCCTCAGAACAGAGGTCACCAACTCTCAAAGCCTTGAATAAACAGATCCAGATAATATAGTAAAAGTAGAGTTTATTTAAGCATAAAGTTTGAGGGTGGAAGGCAGTGCTCCAAAGTGGGGAAGTTTGGAACTCATTTATGTAGTTAAGGTTTGGAAAGCTTAAGGCTAGTACACAAGGCTAGAATATAATTATAGTAATCTGATTAGTTGGGGTGGCATTCTTTCTGGGAAATGTATATTTAACATTCCACATTGGGGGTGTAACAGTCATGGGTCTTTTGTGCCATCTGGACTGAGTTAGGTGCAAGATAAACTCAAATAAAATTCTAAGCTCCCCTGCTGACTGAATGCACCCCTCCTGGCCGTGAAAGGAAGGGAGATCAGACTTGCATAGTATAGAATTTAGACTTTAGACACAACTGACCAGCTTTAATGTCAAAACAGATCATAAGACTGACTTTTTGTGACAATAAGATACTAAATTATTAACAGACTTTAAGGACATGCTTTAGTTTGGGCCTTGGGCCCAACGAAGTTTAAATCACCTGCATGCCATCAATCTGCTCAGCAGATCACTTGAGTTAGTATATTGCAGCATGTCTGTGATAAACAGACTTCCTTTCTTTTTTTTTTT
>NW_003852680.1:853596-857608 GCF_000181295.1 Otolemur garnettii
CCGAGCCAGACTTCCTTTCTATAATTTAAAACATTCTAAGCCTTTAGACCAGGGGTTCTCAATCCACAGCGACCCCTTTATTCCATTTGTAACAATGGGGCAATTAGGAAGGTTGAGAATGACTGCTTTAGACAAAGCTTTCTTTTATCTTTTCTTTTCTTTTTCTTTTTTTTGAGACAGAGCCTCAAGCTGTTGCCTAGGGTAGAGTCCTGTGGCATCACAGCTCACAGCAACCCCCAACTTCTGGGCTCAAGCGATTCTCTTGCCTCCTCCTCCCAAGTAGCTGGGACTACAGGCACCCACCACAACACCTGGCTGTTTTTTTCTTTTTTGGTTGCAGCTGTCATTGTTGTTTGGCAGGCCTGGGCTGGATTTGAAACCACCAGCTCAGGTGTATGTGGCTGGCACCTTAGCTGCTTGAACCACAGGTGCCAAGCCAAAGCTTTATTTCGTGAACCAATTATAAATCAAAGAATCTTTGAGCCCATCTATATCACCAATAAAACTCTCTCTTCCATTACTTCACTATCTTAGTGGTTTTTTGGATGACATAGTTTAATAAAGAGATTTGGTTTCTGTCCCCAGACACAGCTTTTCTGAAACTCTCAGAATTTCCTGAGAGAGAGGAGTGTCTTTTGTTATTCATAAGGCACCTCTTCCCATCACACCAGAGCTTAAGCTACTGAGGTGACTCAGGTGGAGACCCTAGATAGGAGAGGGCTGGTTACAGAAAGACCAAGTGATAAGAGGGTTGGAACTTTTCACACTACACCCTGCTGCACCAGGAAGGGGAGAGGGGACCAGAGGTTATACTCTACAAAGAGCCTTAAACAAAAAGATCTGATGAGTTTCTGGGTTGATGAACATATTGAAGTGCCCCAACTCCATAGGGATAGAAGTTCCTGCTCTGGGAATCCTTCTGGACCTTGCCTTAGGAACTGCTTCATCTGGCAGTTCCTTTATAGTATCCTGTATTATATACTTGTAAATGTAAGTCAAGTGTTTCCCTGAATTCTGTGATGTGTCTCTTTGAAGGGCATGGATCCCATCCAAGAGGGCTCCACTCTCCTGACCTAATCACCTCCCAAAACCTTCCCCCACCCCCACTTTGGGGTTAAGATTTCCTATCAAGCCCCATACACATAAAAATATTAACATCAGTCAAATTTGTATGCCTTTCTCCTATTAATCTGTCTTTCGTCAGTTTAATGTGCAGATCCTAGTTACAAAACATAAGAGGGTAGAGGAAAAATTTTTTCCTCTTCTATAGTTACACTTCAGAGATAGCTGCCAGGTCCTTGAGGATGTAACCCTTAGGTATGAGACTGAAAAGAGGTTTGTTTAACCTTTAAAAAGATTTAAAGATATTTCAAAAGAATAGAGGAAAAACATTCTGAAAGAAAGGGAGAGAAAATATATTACCTTAATTTCAAAAGGCAGAATTAAGCTCTTATTTTTAATTTTTATTTTGTCCTTATACCCAAAGTTTCCACATGCCTGAACATTAAGTAGTTATTAAATATTTGTTAAAATACTACATCAGATTAGGATGTTCATTATTAATGCTTTTTAAGAGACTCCCAGTGCCCCTTCCTAATAAAGCAGTTGGCAACAGCCTTAATATCCCCAAAGGGAAAACTATAAAATCATTAAGATAAATCAGCTAGTTCTCATGTGTCCTAAAAATTGTTAGGTATAGAGGATTGAACATCATACCTGCTATAACAGTCACCAATTTCAGAACTCATCTGAGGAATTGCTGAGAACAAGACAATTTCCTGGCAAGCATCGAAATCTCTTGTGACTTGGAAGGCAAGCTACCAAGTAACTCAGTAATCTTGGAGAAGCCAGGATGGGTCCTGTTAAGCATTAAGCATTTTATGGCAGTTCCTTGAAGAATTAATGAAGGAAATTGCATGTAATCTTTTTGGAAATCATTTTCTTGAGTACCTAACTTTTTACCACCTTTTGTTTACCCATATGAGATCATTTTCTTGAGCAGGTAGCCTCTAAAACACATAGTCCCTGAGCATGCAGCCCCTGCATGTCTTTGCTTAGTTACCTTTCCACCCATTATGTATTTTCTCAATAAAAGGATTCTGCGAGAAGTGCTCAGGGCTATCCTGCACCTATAGTTAGCCTCACCTCTTGTAGCTTGTACTGTCAGTCCATGTCTCTTGTGATCATTTATGCAGTTGCATCAGTTAGGTTTAATCTAAGACAGATTGTAGAACAACACATATAGTATGTCACCATCTGGTAAAATAATTATTAAATGAGCACCATCAGTCTATTTTGTATTGTTGGGACACTTGTTTCAAAGTGCAGGGCAAATGGGCCATTAATGCTGGTGACTGCTAGATAAACTAACTTCCAGAGCACCCCTCATGAATTTTAGGGTTGGGAATTCCCAGTGTTGATTTCACTTAAGCTGAGTTAATAACGCACCATGCTGGCTGGATTTGTCACATGTAACCAGCCAGGCTTCTACCCTAACAGGAAATACACAGGGTGATTTAACACACAAAATCTGCAGGAATGTTTGCAGGAACATTCACCGGGATGTTTATTGAATCTGGAGATAGGCCAGTAACACATACACCACATCACCACCACCCCCCTACACACACACTTCTAGCCATCCTTTGAATCTAATAGGAGATGGGCCAAGTTATCAGACATGACTCACGGGACTTCCAAAATAATTGGAGACAGACTAACTTAATACACAACTATCTGAACTTATAACTGAAGATAGGCCAAGGTCACAACATGCATAGTACTGTGTTTCCCTGAAAATAAGACCTACCCAAAAAATAAGCCCTAGCAGGATTTCTATGCATTTGTTAAATATAAGCCCTACCCCATAAGAAGACGTAGTGATGTACGCCGTGCAATTCTGTGCTGAAAATGCACTAAGTGGTAAGGAAGACTGGAATACCTTTTATCTGCCACAGCTCCTTTCTCCTAGCCACTCGCACTTGCGCGTGTGCGCGTGTGTGCGTGGGTAACCACAGTCAAAGGCATCCTATTGCGCACGTGTGAACAGATAGGGGAAAGGAGTTCACGCATCACTAGCGCCAGCCTCACCAACAAGGTTATCTCTCCCTATCAGGTTCCAGAAGAAGATGACTTAACTGTATTTGAATAAATTTAGATTATTGTATTATACTTAATAAAAATAAGACATCCCCTGAAAATAAGCCCTAGTGTGTCTTCTTGAGAAAAAAATAAATATAAAACAGTGTCTTATACTGTTTTAGTATAACAGTACCAGGGGAAACATGGTAGTTGCTGGCCTTGTAACCCAACAGGAGATAGGTTGTAAGTTAACAATGCAGACTAGCTGGATCAGTAAACAGGCTGAATTCTCTCTCTCTCTCTCTCTCACACACACACATGAACTGGGCTTGTAACCTAACTAAAGGTGGGCTGAGCTAACCATATACTGACTAGCCAACCTTCCAACCTAACTAGATAGGCCAAGTTAACACACAAAAACACATTCACCCACCTACCCTTAGCCATACTTCTAACAAGAGATAAACCAGGTAACATTCAGGACTAGCTAGACTTCAAACTAGAGGTAAGCTAAGCTAACACACTGGAAACTCACTGGACTTCCAATTTAACTCGAGATAGGTTGAGAATTAACAATGTTGACTGGGCAAGGTGGCTCATGCCTATAATCCCAGCACTCTGAGAGGCCAAGGCCAGGGGGGTCACCTGAGCTCAGGAGGTCCAGACCAGCCTGAGCAAGAGCTAGACCCCCTCTCTACTAAAAATAGAAAAATTAGCCTGGCCGTTGTGTTAGGCACCTGTAGTCCCAGCTACTTGGGAGGCTGTGCCTGGGACAACAGAGTGAGACTTTTTTTTTTTTTTTTTGAGACAGAGTCTCATGTGGTCACCCTTAGTAGAGTGCGGTGGCATCTCAGCTCACAGCAACCTCAAACTCTTGGGTTCAAGTGATTCTCTTGCCTCAGCCTCCCAGGTAGCTGGGACTACAGGCGCC
>NW_003852680.1:857628-868356 GCF_000181295.1 Otolemur garnettii
CAGCTCACAGCAACCTCAAACTCTTGGGTTCAAGTGATTCTCTTGCCTCAGCCTCCCAGGTAGCTGGGACTACAGGCACCCGCCGTAACACCCGGTTATTTTTTTAGAGCCGGGGGTCTCACTCTTGGTCAGG
Organism: Otolemur garnettii; assembly: GCF_000181295.1. NCBI lineage: Eukaryota > Metazoa > Chordata > Mammalia > Primates > Galagidae > Otolemur > Otolemur garnettii. The sequence goes on from NW_003852680.1 coordinate 857,762, forward strand.
TTGGTCTTGAACGCATGAGCTCAGGCAATCCCCTCCCCTCGGCCTCCCAAGTGCTGGTATTACAGGCCTGAGCCCCTGCACCTGGCCCAAGACTGTTTAGAAAAAGAGAATTAACAATAAAGATTATTAGCTAGATTTGTAAACATGCTGAGTGAGGCCCGAGCAAATGAACCCCTAGTCGGATTTGTAACGTAATTAGAAATTAGTAATTAGACTGAGGTAACTCGGCTAGCCAACCTTCCAAGCTAACTACAGACGGGGTGAGTATACACATACATATTGCCAGCTTAACTTCTAATCCTCCCACAGCCCTGGCCTACCCCAGACCAACTCTCTATATAGTGGGTGTTTCCTATATAAAGGGCAGGCGGCAGAATTGGAGCCAATCAGAATACAGCCTGCCATCACACTAACTAGCCAATGGGAATATGGCAGGCTCTATAAAAGCAGGCACCACATCCTGTGACCTCGAGTCGGGCACACACCACTCACCCGGGTGTTTATTGAATGTAGTGAGATACAGGCCAAGCTAACAGACTCGTTGGACCCAGACAAACTGGGTTTTGAGGTATATGTAGAACTTACAACCTGAGAGATAGATAACTTCCTTACCTCCTCAGTTAGGGAAGTGAAGGGAGTGGAAACCCCAGAACCCTAAAGTGTTACTGCCACTTACGTGACGAGGTGGGTGGCTCTGAAAAGAGCCTTTGTGGTGAATGACAGTTGGTGGCTACGGATGCCTGCGGAGCTTAGGCCCGCTCCCCGCGGATGCGGCGTGCCAGCTGGATATCCTTGGGCATGATGGTGACGCGCTTCGCATGGATGGCGCACAGGTTGGTATCCTCAAAGAGCCCCACGAGGTATGCCTCGCAGGCCTCCTGCAGCGCCATCACTGCTGAGCTCTGGAAACGTAGATCAGTCTTGAAATCTTGCGCTATTTCGCGAACTAGCCGCTGGAAGGGCAGCTTGCGGATCAGCAGCTCCGTAGACTTCTGGTAGCGGCGGATCTCACGCAGCGCTACCGTACCAGGACGGTACCGATGCGGCTTCTTCACGCCGCCAGTGGCCGGGGCGCTCTTGCGAGCAACCTTAGTGGCCAGCTGTTTGCGCGGTGCCTTGCCGCCAGTCGACTTCCGCGCAGTCTGCTTAGTTCGTGCCATAGCTCTAGTGTTACTGCTGCTTCTACTAACGCCGCCGTCCTCTAACTGCCAGCACGCCACCTGTGGTGCCCTCTTTTATAGAGCGTGCCGCATTCCCATTGGCCACCCTCCGTGTGGCGTGATGGCAGGCCGTGCACTGATTGGCCCCCACTCTGCAGCCTGTCTTTTATATTCGCTGGGGTTGTGGACACTGAGGTGAGCACACACAGTACCAGGGTAGACCAGGGAGAGGCAGGAGGTCACAAGAGCCCTCAAGTCCTCTCAGCGCTCCACTTTCCTTCCTCCCCAGCCTGGCTGGGATGGGGAGTACCTTCCAGAAGCCAACATTCCCCACTCCACCTTTATAAGTGACAATGATCAGTTTTCCTGAGGAAAACAGCCAGGGTTAAAGGAATTCCCTTTTCGTGGGTCACCCTTTATGACCCGCAACAATCCCTTTCTCTGTATGACTCAGATGAGATTTAGTATGCCGAAGAAGGCAAAAATATGCATTTCTGGCATATTAACTTTTTTTTTTTGAGACAGAGTCTCACTTTGTCACCCCCAGTAGAGTGCTATGGCAGCTCACAGCAACCTCAGATTCCTGGACTCAAGCTATTCTTTTGCCTTAGCCTCTCCAGTAGCTGGGATCACAGGCGCCGGCCACAACCCCCGTCTATTTTTAGAGGCGGGATCTTGTAGCTCAGGCTGGTCTCAAACACGGGAGCTAAGGCGATCCACCGTCTCAGCCTCTCAGAGTGCTAGTATTACAGGCGTGAGCCACCACACTTGGCCTGTATTAACTGTTTTCAATTAAAGGCATTAAGAAAAACCAATACAGCAGGTGCAAGAAGTTCATGCTAAAAAGTAGGAGATGAAATGCCCCTATGAAAGATGTCCTCCTCACAATAGAAGGAAAGTAATGTTTTTATCCTCAAGGACAAGAAGTGGAAACTGCTGTGGTTTGGATGTTTGCCCCCCAAACCTTTGTTGAAACTTGATCCCTAGTGTTGGAGGAGGGTCCTAGTGTGAGGTGTTTGAGTCCTGGAGGCTGATCCCTCATGAATCTATTAATGCCCTGGCTAGGGTAGAGGAGACAATGGGTGAGTTCTTGTGCTATTAGTTCCCCAGAGAGCTCCTTCCCTTCTCTCTCGTTGCCCCTCTGACCATGGATTCTCTGCATATGCCAGAGAAGGTCCCCTTCCACCATGAGTGGATTCAGCCTGAAGCCCTGACCAGGAAATGCTGCTGTGTTTCTGGTACAGCCTGCAGAACTCTGTACAGCCCAATAAACCCCCTTTCTTTATAAATTATCCAGCCTCAGAGATTCCTTTAGCAACTCTAAACTTAAATACAGAAGCCAAGGAAAATATGTATAAATAAACCTTGTTAAACAAATCTTTTTTTTTTTTTTTTGAGACAGACTCTCACTTTCTTGCCTTTTGTAGAGTGCTGTGGCATCATCACTCACAAAAAACTCAAACTATTGGGCTCAAGCGATTTTCTTGCATCAGCCTCCTGCCACAATGCCTGGCTATTTTTTGTTGTTATTGCTTTTTTCTTTTTAAATTAAATCATAGCTGTGTACATTAATGCAATCATGGGGTACAATGGGCTGGTTTTATATACAGTTTGAAATATTTTCGTTAAACTGGTTAACATAGCCTTCACAGAATTTTCTTAGTTATTGCGTAGACATTTACATTCTACATTTAGTAAATTTCACATGTATACTTGTAAGATGCCCCATAGGTGTGGTCCCACCAATTATGTTGTTGCTTATTTGTTTGTTTAGCAGACCCAAGCCAGGTTCGAGCCCACGAGCTCTGGTGTATGTGGCTGGCGCCCTAACCCCTGAGCTACAGATGCTGAGCCAACAAATCCTTATCTTCCTCATCTTTTACACAGTTGCCACTTTTTGTTCAACTTAGTTTGTAAGTGCTTAGACCTAGTCACTTCTTCACCCAATTACCTGCCCTAGACCAAGCCCCTTTGCCTAGTTACATTTCACAATTTACTAATCTTTGTCCACCTCAGTACAAAGAAGTCAAATAAGTGATTTGACTCTGTTTCTTGGGGTGTTCATTTCCTTATGAGGGTTCCTGGGCCATGTATTAATAGAACTTGCATTAAGTAAATTTGTATGTGTTTTCCTGTTTATTTGTCTTAAGTCAGTTTAATTCCTGGGTCCAGCCTGGACCCTAAGAAGGTAGGAGGTGGAATTCTATAGTGCTGCTCATTGACTTATGACAACGACAGATGCAAACACATTGTGTTGGTCCATTCTGTGCTGTTACAAAGGAGTGTCTGAGGCTGGGTAATTTATTTTTAAAGGGGGTTTATTTGGCTCATGCTTCTGCAGACCATGCAAGAAGCACAGCACCAGCATTTGCTTCTTGTCAGGGCCTCAGGCTGCTTCTACTTCTAGAAGAAGGGGAAGGGGACCTGCCATGTGCAGAGATCAAATGTGAGAGAGAAAACAAGAGAGAGGGGACAGAGGTGCCAGGTTCTTTTCAACAACCAACTCTCATAATAGAGCAAGAACTCACTCACCCCCCCTTGACAGAAGGCATTAATCTATTCTAGAGGGATCAGCTCCATGACCCAAACATCTCCCGTCAGGTTCCACCTCCAACATTGGGAATCAAATTTCAACATGACATTTCAGTGGGGACAAAGAAACCATAACCAAACCATAGCACCTTTCAAAATCTCATAGTTGCCTTATCAATGATTACCTGAACTGCTTGTCCCCAGTGAATCAATCCAAACCAGATGCTGTTTGAGACCATGTGCAATGGCTCATGGTTGTAATACCAGCACTTTGGGAGGCCTAGATGGGAGGATCACTTGAGGCCAAGAGTTTCAGACCAGCATGGGTAATATAGTAAGACCCCATCTCTAAAAAAAAAAAAAAATCAGCAAACATGGTGGCACATGCCTATAGTCCCAGCTACTCAAGAGACTGAGGCAAGAGGATCACTTGGGCCTAGAAGTTAGAAACTGCATTGATCTGTGTTCGGGCCACTACACTCTAGCCTAAGCAACAGAGTGAGATCCCATTTCTTAAAAAAAATGAAACGAAAAAAAAAAAGCTGTTTGCCCAATCTTAGTTCAGCTTCTCTAGTCTTCCAGGGCCCTGATCTTTGGCCTCTCCTGGAACAGGCCAGCTTCTGCAGTAAGCATCCTCAATTCTCCTGTCCCCTTAGGCACCCTTCTTCCCATTTCCCCAGACCCAGTCTTCCCAGCACTATTCCCTCTTCCCTATAAAGAAAAACTTTCTTTGCCTCTCCTTTGAGAGCTAGCAAACCTCAAAGTCAGAGCTTTATTCCTGTTGTGGTATTCTAGCATCCCATATTGCAATGTTCTTCTGAATAAAAGTCTCTCCTTACTAAGTCTGGTTTGGCTATTTATTTATTTCTGAGACAGAGTTTCAGGGTTCATTGCCCAGTCTGAGTGCAGTGGCTTGATCATAGCTCCCTGTAACCTCAGACTCCTGGGCTCAAAGATCCTACTTCAGCCTCACGAGTAGCTGGGACTATAGGTACCTGCCACCATGCTAACTAATATTTTAACTTTGTATGCTGCCCAGGTTGGTCTGGAACTCCTGGGCTCAAGTGAGCCTCCTACCCTGGCCTCACAAAATGCCAGGATTATAGGTGTGACTCATGATACCCAGCCTGCAATGTCCTTTTGAATAAAATTCTCTCCTTACTAAGACTGGATTTGTTTTTTATTTGACAGTGGTTGTCACACAGAAAACCTGTTGCCTTTCTCTTTCTCCAGATCTTGTTGGATCTGGTTGGCTGAACAGACAGGCAGAAGGACCCCAGGGAAGACAGTTCTCTGGTAAAACCAGCCCAGGCTTGTTTCTGGTGATAGGATGTAAGGTCTGACCTAGCCAGGCCAGGTACAATTCAAACCTTTAACTGGATGCAAGGATTTGGACATGTTGTTTGATCTTCCCAGAGCTGCCACCCAGGACAGGCAGTGGATAGAATCTCTAGGTATCCCTGGGATTACTAAGGCTATGGAAGGATGGATGGATGACAGATTTGAGTCGTCATCTGTGACCTCCATGTTAGCACCCAGAAGGGAACCCTTTTTGCCTCATGAGTCAAGCTGCAGAGGTCTCTCTGAGGGATGTGACAGCTTTCTGAGAGCATGTTGGCCCTGCAGGGACTCTTAGGTTTGGGGCACATGACTGTGGCTTCAATTTTTTCTCTTTCATGAGAGGTTTAGTTTCGTTTTGAAATTGTCAGGGGCTTTGAGCCCCAGTGCCCCAGACATAGGACAGGATACCACTTGGTTCTATGTACCCGAGCACATGCTTACATGCATGCACATGTGCATACACAGACACACACACACACACACACACACACACCCTTAACACAAAATCACAGAATTAGGAACTGCCTGAATGTGTATTCAGCCACCTCCCTTGTGAAGACTTGAGACCGTAATTTATACTACATGCAAAATATTTTTTTAGGTACATCAGTTGAATAGTTATTTTCTTGATCTCTTGATCATTGAGTTCCAAGTGGTCATAACCCTCAGGCACCAAGGCCTAGAGAAAAATGTCCCCTGAAAATAATTTTCCAAAAGGAGAGATTTCTTCTGTACACTCAAGAGGGTGTCAGATTCTCCACCCCACCCCCACCCCCCAAGGAATTGGTCTGTCCAGGACACATACATTTTCTAGGTTAGTTCATGTTCACTCTGCACGTATATGTGGCGCCAATCACTACTTGGCCTCCATGCTGTGTCTGAGAGAAGCCATGCTCTCTGCTCACTGTCTTTGTGTGTGCAACTGAGGAAATAAAGAGTTGTGTGTCCTGTTTTATAAGGTTCTTTGGGATTTTGGAGTCCTATGTGGTTGGTGCTGTTGCATCTTCTCTATGAGCAAATTGTTTCCATAAGCAAACATGCCTAGTGTCTTTAATTTAAAAACTCCCTTTTCTCCTCTGCCTGGGTAACAGCAAGCCTGGCACTTGGCTCCTCCCTGTAAGGGCTGAGTGGGAGTTTCATAGGAATAGGGGCTTTTGCTACATAAAGGTTAAATGGTGCACAAAGTGATAGTAAGATCTGCCTTCAAATGGGACTTCCCAAGCTACGTGTGCACTATAGGCTGTTAGGAAAAAAGTCTTTCTCCCCTATCCAATGCACCTTCCAACTGGTTCCCCAATTCTCTGACCCTCTTTGCAATCAACACCTCAAAGCCTTTTATGTATTGACCATTTCCAAGTCCTGCCCTCCCACTCTGCAGGCCTGTGTTCCACGTGAATTAAAGAGGATGTCAGGAAGAGATGTTGTTCAGCACTGAGTGCAAAGAGAACCCCAGTCTTGATCCTTTGTAACACTTTCTTTTTTCTTTACTTCTATTTTTAAAACTTTCCTGCAAAACAAAGCATTAATCTATCAATATAGTAAAACAGATTAAAGCACATTTTTCTCAAAACATGTAAGATGAACTTTGACCCAGATTTGAGTGCTCTAGAAATAGCATTTTGTTTTTAAGGGATTTTCTTTTCTTGTTCAGTTTGAAAAAGATGGTAAGAAATCTCCCCACTGCACACCCTGTATTCGTCCCATAAACACCTCTGGCAGTCTGATAACACTTATAGATCCTGTCTCAGAAAGTTTTAAAATACATAAAATTGAAAAATGAAACAATTACAAGAGAAATCAGCTACATTAAAATGTTATAGGGTGGTGCCTGTGGCTCAGTGAGTAAGGCGCTGGCCCCGTATACTGAGGGCGGCAGGTTCAAACCTGTCCCTGGCCAAACAGCAACAAAAATAGCTGGGCATTGTGGTGGGCACCTTTAGTCCCACCTACTTGGGAGGCTGAGGCAAGAGAATTGCCTAAGCCCGAGAGCTGGAGGTTGCTATGAGCTATGACACCACGACATTCTATTGAGAGTGACGGAGTGAGACTCTGTCTCTTTTAAAAAAAAAGGGGGGGGGGGATTGTTCGCAGCCAGGAGATGGAGGTCAGCCTGGGCAATGTAGCAAAACCCTGTCTTTGCAAAAAATTTAAAAGCTAGCCAGGTTTGGTGGTGGCACTAGGTCCAGCTACTCAGGGAGCTGAGGCAAGAGAATCACTCTAGCCCAGGAGTTCAAGACTGTAGTGTGCTGTGATTGCATCATTACACTCCAGCCTGGGTGACAGAATGGGACCCTATCTCTAAATAAAACTTAAAAATTACCTTGTTGGGTGGTGCCTGTGGCTCAAAAGGGTGGGTCACTGGCCCCATATGCTGGAGGTGGTGGGTTCATACCCAGCCCTGGCCAAAAAAAAAAAAAAAAAAAAATTACCTTGTCATAGAGTTATAAATGTGCATCTTTGTGAATGTATTAAACAACATGTTCTGATGTGAAGAAACTGTATTATAACTATGGTCACTTCCAAGTAGTAAAGTGTGCTAAGAATTTTCAGATGTATTTGCCATGACTATCCTATGATGTCATTCTCTCTCTCCTCTTCTAACGTATCAATTATACTTACTTCTTTTTAAGCTTTTTAATGTCTGCCCTAGAGTTTGCAGTAGACTTTTACAACCAATCTAAGTCTACTTTCAAAGGACTAGTGTCCTTTACAGGTAGTGTAGGTCTCTTACACCAGAATACTCCTAATTCCTCTCTCCCGTGCCTCAATGCCAGGATTAAATCTCAGTCTCTTACTGAGCTGTCACTTCTCTGTATGCTAGAATCACCCAGTCAGTTATTGCTATTACTGTCTTGAACAGTTATTCGCTCCTTTAAGAATGTAAGATAAATAAAATATTTTATTTTTATTCATTTACATTATTTTTTCTGATACAGTTCCCTTATTATCAGGAAACTGTCATTATCAAATTCCTCCCCAAAACATATACAGATTCTCTGCAGTGCCCAGACCATGCCTTTTGTCCTTTCTCATGGTTGGGTAAAGGGGTGGCATAGGAGCCTGATGTGTGATTGTGCAGAGCCAGGTCTGTGTGTGCTCACTGGGGTTTCCACAGGGTTTAGGCTAACCTGGGAACCCCCCAGATGCTTGGGAGGTGGCTGGAGGTGGCTGGACTTCTGGCAGGGAGGTGGCTGGACTGGGGCACCTCTGCTTCCTTCACCACCACCACCAGAAGGTCCTACTGGCACTGCATATAATGCATGCAAGCTGAGCCTGGAGTTGTCCTGCAGAATGAGGTGAGGGAACCACAGTCAAGGCCAAGCCTGGGTTCTGAGGGGAGACAACTAGGACAGAGGCTGGAGCAGGGTGAGGACAGGCTGTGGGCATGGGGGCACCTCCTTGGGGTAAGCATTAAGTCAGACCGCACAGGGCACCCTGTTCCAGCATGACCTTGTCCATGGTGTTCAAGTTGAAGGCACTGACTACAGGCTCCACAGGAGCCTTGGAGGATGGGTACAGCTCAGAGTGCGAAGGGGACTCACCCTATATTCCTGAGGACCAGGGCTGGAACTGTAGTTGGGATGTGGATTGGACCCAAGAGTCAGGAAGCCTGGACCACAAGCTCCATAATGCTCAGCCACTGAGCCTCAGGTCCCTGACACCCCAGAGTAGCAGCAGGTGGGCAGACCATATAGAGGGGCCAGGCACTGTCCATCACAAGAGACTGCTGCATCAGGGTTGCATCCTGTATACTCAGCTTGGCTTCTCCCAGGAGATGCATGAGGACCCCTCATCCAATCCAGGCTGGGCATTGCAGTAGGTGAGGTCCTACCTGCCCAAGCTAAAGCATGTCTTGCCCAGAGCAGGTAGCATTAGGCAGGTATGAGGCAAATGCGGAGGATGCTCCATTTCCGGGCTGGCGGGCATACCTAGAGTTCCTGCTGTAGAAGACAAGGGAAGCTTTGGGGATCCAGATGGTGGTACGCAGGAGCACCAGTGTGGGACAAGATGTCTTTATTGGCTGGAGTTCATGTGGCTGGTCCAGCATGACATTCTCACAGTGCCAAAGACTGGATAGACCAGTGCCAGCCATGCACAGACCCTCATCCAAGTTGGACAGGTCCTCAGGGCTCCCTTCCGCATTGTCAGCCATTTCCATGCCTGCAGGACAACTAGGCCCCAGGGTTGGCTATGACTTCATGGAGCCTCTAACATAACCAATCTGATCTCTCCTCCCTGGTGGTCTCATGGGCTCCATTGTGAAAAAGGTGCCCAGGGAAGGGGGCTGTCCTTGTGGTGGGGCTAGGTCATGTGGGCATCAGGACCATGCAGACCATGTACTGTCTTGACATGTTTTTGGAGTGAGCTGGGATCTGTGTGAAGTCTGGTGCAGCCAGGGAGCTACCTATACATGGCTTCACACTGGAGTAGGTCCAGTGCTGCTGCCTGGCTCTGTTTCTGGCATTGCCAAAGGTTCCATATGTGTGGCTTCCCACCATATGCCTGGGCATGTGCACCAGCAGCGGGTACTAGGCTCTCAAGGGGATTGACTCCCTGGCTGTGTGCCAATGCTCGGCCCTCCTCTCTCTCCAGGTCCTTTTGGGCATCCAGCATTTCCAACGGGAGATCCTGTGCTAACCTATAGAGTTAGGACTATACATGTTAGCTTCCAAGGACTCCTCTGGGCACTTGCCAACTGGATGTCCAGCACAGACTTCAGTCGGCATGTTGGGACTAGTCCCCTGGAGGAGTCATAGGGACCCCAGGACTGGATAGTGGCGGAAGGTGAGGTCTTTATTTAGTGGTTCATCTGGGGTGGGAATCCCAGAGATGGACTTGTGGTGCTGACAGAGAGATGGCCTGAGAGCCTCTAGGAAATATGCAGTGTGAGCTGATGAAAGTCACCACGAAGCTGGCCAAGGTGTGAATAATGGTCTGCAGGTCCAGGCTGGCATCTGGGCTAAGGGGTGTATGGTGGAGAAGAAGAGGCTGTGAGGGCCTCCTCGGCACAGCCTCAGTGCCACCCCCCTCAAAGATGTATTCTACATTGCCTATCCCTTCTCTAAAGTTCTTTTCTTTCTGTAGCTCTGAATTTCCAACCTCTATCTTTTCCTTCTCTCTGAAGAACTTCTTTTACCATTTGTTGCCAAGGCAGTTCTACTGGCAACAAATTCCTTCAATTATTGTTTTTTTTTTTTTTTACATATACAGGTGTTTATTGGGTTTCCACTTTTTGCCTTCCCTAAATTGAAAGGCTTAAAATTTAATAACAATAACTATTTAAGATAAGGACTAGAAACAAAAACCTTGTAAATAAAGAATGAAGATAAATACAGTCAGAAAAGAAATCAGACAATTGCCACAACGAAATATTGAGCAATAATAATAATGATGATGCAAAAAAAGTAACATTCACATTGTCAGATAAGAGTATGTCTATCATAGAACACTAGGACTCTGAGATTCAGTATGGAGTTATCAGTTAACTTATTATTTTTTTCCGAAGTAGACAATTAATATTTATAAATAAAAATAAAAGATAATTTCAAAAAACAGATCATG
>NW_003852680.1:868695-870141 GCF_000181295.1 Otolemur garnettii
ATCTGGATACACCTGATGTTAAAATTGGAAAAAATATATTATTATAAAGGGAAATTACAGCATATTTCACTTATAAATGAAGGTGCAATATCCTAAACAACATATTAACAAGTTGAATTAAAAATTAAATGTTCAAGTAATATACTTTGGCCAAAATTAAATCCAATTTATGTGAAAATTAGTCACTATTTTCTTTTCTTTTCCTTTCCCTCACCCCCTCCCTCCTTCTCTCTCTGTCTGCTTTCCCCTTCCCCCATACCCCACTGTGTCATTAATTGTCATTAATTGTCCTCATATTAAAGTTGAATACATAGGATTAATGCTTCTCCATTCCTGTGATGCTTTACTAAGAATAATGTGTTTCACCTCTATCCACATTAATACAAATGCTGCAAATCTTCCATTTTTTTTAATGGCTGAATAGTATTCCACAGCATCCCAATCCATTCCCGGGTTGAGAGGCATTTAGGCTGTTTCCACATTTTAGCAATTGTAAACTGAGCTGCGATAAATAGTCTAGTACAAGTGTCTTTATAATACAAGGATTTTTTTTTTCCCTTCTGGATAGATGCCCAGTAATGGAATTGCAGGATCAAATGGGAGGTCTAGGTTGAGTTCTTTAAGGTTTCTCCATACTTCCTTCCAAAAAGGGTGTATTAGTTTGTAGTCCCACCAGCAGTGTAAAAGTGTTCCATTTTCTCCGTATCTGCGCCAGCATCTGCAGTTTTGAGATTTTGTGATATAGGCCATTCTCACTGGGGTTAGATGATATCTCAGGGTGGCACCATGATGGGCACCTGTTGTCCCAGCTACTTGGGAGGGTGAGGCAAAAGGATCACTTGAGCCCAAGAGTTTGAGGTTGCTGTGAGCTATGAAGATGCCACAGCTCTCTACCCAGAGTGATGGAGGGAGACTCCTGTCTCAAACAAAACTAAACGAAACAAAAAAGAAAAAATAAAATGCTCCAAAATCTGTAACTTTTTGAGCACAAACATGATGCTCAAAGGAAATGCCCATTAGAGCATGCCTGATTTCAGATTTGGGTGCTTAATCAGTAAGTATGTAACAGAAATAGTCCAAAATCTAAAAACATTAGAAATTCAAAACACTTCTGATCCAAGCATTTTGGAAAATGGATATTCACCTGTATAGCCTAACTATAGCCATGACTGTACGGTCAGAGTCCTGCTAAATAAGAAGATATTACATATGCAATGCAAAATAAAGTCTTAAATAGCTGTCTGAATTTTTTTCTTAAAAATACAGCAGAACCTCCATAGTTGATCATCTCCCTACATTGACCACCACCTTAAATTGACTTAATTTTTTTTTTGGAGACAGAAGCCTCAAGCTGTACCCCTGGGTAGAGTGCCGTGGCATCTCAGCTCACAGCAACCTCCAACTCCTGGGCTCAAGCGAGTCTCCTGCCTCAGCCTCCCAAGTAGC
>NW_003852680.1:870214-872432 GCF_000181295.1 Otolemur garnettii
GGATTCGAACCCGCCACCTTAGGTGTATGTGGCTGGCGCCTTAGCCACTTGAGCCACAGGCGCCGAGCCAAATTGACTTAATTTTCATATACCATACATGTACCATATGTACATATCAGTACAGTAAACATAGTTCCTTATGTGAATGACCTCCAATATGTTGACCAGTTTGTTAGAGTCCTTTCGGTGATCAACTTACAGAGGTTCTACTGTATATGGAAATTTTCAAACATATACAAAATACAAAGGAAGACCAAATAACAAAGTGATTGGTTATGACCAAAATAACAAAGTGATTTGAGTGAGTCAAAACCAATCTTGACTCATTTGTACCTCTACCTTCCTTGCAGATTATTTTCAAATAAAATCCAAAAATATTGTATAAGTTCACATGTAAATATTTCTCTGACTACTGAGGCCATCCAAGTCAACTGAATGTAGTTTAAAATTCCATGGATCTAGTGGCACCTGTAGCTCAAGCGGCTAAGGTGCCAACCACATACACCAGAGCTGGTGGGTTTGAATCCGGCCTGGGACTGCTGAACAGTAACTACAACCAAAAAATAGCCCGGCATTGTGGCAGGCACCTGTAGTCCCAGCTACTCGGGAGGCTGAGGCAAGAGAATCGCTTAAGCCCAGGAGTTGGAGGTTGCTGTGAGCTGTGACACCACAGCACTCTACCGAGGGCGACATAGTTGAGACTCTGTCTCAAAAAAAAAAAATTCCATGGATCTAATTAAGAACACTCACCCATGAAGGATGCTGTGATTGCATCATTACACTCCAGCCTGGGTGACAGAATGGGACCCTATCTCTAAATAAAACTTAAAAAATTACCTTGTTGGGCGGTGCCTGTGGCTCAAAAGGGTGGGGCACCGGCTCCATATGCTGGAGGTGGTGGGTTCATACCCAGCCTGTCTTCCAGGTGTTTATCATAAACCTTCTCCAAGTGCGTCTTATACAGGAGGGTCTTCAAAATGGTGATAGCAAAGAACCTTTAGGAGATCATTCCCGGGAGCAGAGAGAGCATTTAGGCAGAATCATGGTATATGAGTGTGCTTGAGATGTCATAACACAGGACTGCAGACTGAGTGGATCAAACAACAGAACCTGTCTTCTCAGTCTTGGAGGCTGTAAATATGAGATCAGGATGTTGTCAGGGTTAGTTTCTCCTGAGACCTCTCTTGTGGGCTTTCAAGTGCCATCTTCTACCTGTGACCTCACGTTGTCCCTCTGTGAGTATGTCCTAATCTCTTCCTTTTCTAAGGACATTGGTCTTATTGGATTAGGGCCCACCCTAAAGACCTCCTTTTAACTTGACTAGTTCAGCCAATGCCCTATCCCTAAATAAGGTCACATTTCATATAGTGGGGTTTAGGACTTACACAGTTTTTTTGGGTAGTGGTGGGGATAGAATTTAGCCCATAGTGCATAGTCACTATTGATTTAAGATCTCATAGAACCACTACAAACAGAACAAAAGTGACCCTAAAATGACGGCTTTCAAACAAACCTTGGTCCTTGGATACCATACCCTGTGGTCAGCTGCTTCTAAGATGCCTCTGTGATTCCTACATCCTCATGTTTGTACCTGTAGGTAGCCCCCACCCCTCAACTTAACCGATAGGTTTGACTAAGTAAATTCTGGTAGAAGTGATAACATTTGTGATATTAGGTTACAGGAAGACCATGGCTTCCCACTGCACTCCTCACTGGAAATAGATCTTCTGAGGCCAACAGATACATGCCGGAGCTTGGGGAGAGATCTGCCCCAGTCAGGGTTGATATGACTTCAGCCTTGGACAGCACTCTGATGTAACCCCTGAGAGATTCTGGGCTGTAGGACCCAGAAAGGCTGCATCAAGATTCCTAATTGTCACAGAGGCAATATTAGATAATACACATTTGTAGTTTTGAGCTTCTAAGTTTTGGAGGTAATTTCACCTCCAAATTTTACACCTCCAATATTATACTGTTTTCAGACTAAGACTAGCCATTTGGTACGTCTCTATTTAACTAAAACCTTGAGTCACTTTGTACAATATCAAAATCTGCCTTATATAGCCTTTGTGCCCTAAATTAAGTGGTTAAGCTAAGAGAAACTAAACTTTTAAGCAGTGTGATACCCAATGGTTAAAAGAAAGTACCTTTTAGGATATAGTGATTTTAAAATAATGTCAGTTTTATTATAGACTTTTAAATATCTCTAGTTGGCAAG
>NW_003852680.1:872907-875408 GCF_000181295.1 Otolemur garnettii
CCACCTTAGGTGTATGTGGCTGGTGCCTTAGCCGCTTGAGCCGCAGGCGCCGAGCCGAGACCATTGTCTCTAAAAAATAATAAAAATAAAACACCCCCCTCAATGACCTCTGCATAAATAATAATGGCATTTTGCCCTACAGCAAAATTCAGAAAGTCACTGAATGAAAATCACTTTGGGACACTTATAACCAATGCCAGCTTTAACTTTGACAAGGGAGAATCTGTCTTGCTTCTTCCTGCTGTAGGCATCTCCAAGCATTCTTTGGTTGTGGCTGTATTGCTCCAGTCTCTGCCTTCACCTTCACACAGCCCTGTTGGCTAGGTGTATTAGCACTCTTGCTGCCCTGGGAGGGAACCCCAGTCTTTTTTCCTTTGTCCTGACTCTGAAACAGAGTGTTGGCTGCTCTGTGGTCAGCCAGCTTCATGTTTCACCACAGGTTCTTTTTTTTTTTTTTCACCACAGGTTCTTAAGCAAACCAGACCTTGAACCATCCCAGGCACCTGGATAAAGGATGTTATGGAAACACTGAAGATCAAACAGGCGGCTAAACATGGAGAAGGCCCCTGAGCCAAATTTCTTAAACCTTCATATAAACTCCATAACTCTGCAGATTTGAATGGCACCTCTTTTATGCTGTGTTTCTGGAAGATGCCACAGCCCTCTGTGCACAAGCTCCCCTAATTAGCTCTGGACTGATCACCTTGGCATTTAGTGTTTTTTCCTTTGGACTCATAACTAGGATTTTCTTCTAAGGAAACTTTGAGCCTCTCTCTTGCAGGAACTTCCGTGTTGCCACTTTTGAGATGACTGCAGCTGCAGTTCAGCTGAATCAAACAACCTCTTGCCTATAGGGAGACACATGATCGCATTTAGGGCTTACCTGGATGGTATAGGATGAGCCCTCTCCAGATCCTTGCCTTGCCTTTTTTGCCACGTAAGGTCATATTCATAGGTTCTGGGGATAAGGGAATGAATATATACATCATTGGGTCACCATTTTTTGAGCCAACCACACAGGACCACATCCAAGGTGATTGGAATAACAGCACCCTTATTCCTGGGGTGTAAGGAATGGTGTGTCCTTATGGGAAATACTGACTCAAACTAGCACAGTCTTAAAATGTGATTTGGGAGGTGTGGCATGAGGCAAATCCACCTCCTCTTGTGATGGGAAATGAAGAGAAAGAATCAATAAATTTGAAAAAAATCACGCACATAAGCCACCTGTCTTTGCCAAAGAGAAAGACCATATGAGTTATGTGGAGAAAAAGAGGCAATATTCCGTGAATAACTGTGCACAGACCACATTGGTCTCCAAATCAGGAGGACACAGACCAGCCTATTTGTAGATATGCCAATTAGCAGTCCAGAAAGGGTTGCCCTGAGTTTATGTGAAAACGGGAGAGTAAGATCCCAACCTTCAGGACCTTGGGCCCATATGACAGTAGTAACAATGCTGGCTGGGCATGGTGGCTCATACCTGTAATCCTAGCACTCTGGGAGGCTGAGGTGAGTGGATTGCTTGAGCTCATGAGTTTGAGACCAGCCGGAGCAAAAAGTGAGATCCCTGTCTCTGTCAAAAATAGAAAAATTGAGGCAAGAGGATCGCTTGAGCCAGAGTTAGAGGTTGCTATAAGCTGTGATGCCATGGCACTCTATCCACGGCAACAGCTTGAGTCTCTATCTTAAAACAAATAATAATAATAATAATAAAACAAAATGCCAAAGATGCTGCATTTTTCATAAAATAACTCCAATATAATCTTTTCCTGGAATTCTTTATCATAGCAAGTGTGGGAGATGCATCAGAACCACTAGAGCAGAACCAATGACTTTTTCTTTCTCCTTTCTTAGTTTTAATAAATTGACACAGATTGTACTTTGAAATACATATACATTATGTAAATACTACCTCACATATTTATTGTGACAAGAACACTTCAAATCTACTTTCCCAGAACTTTTCAATTACACAATACATTGTTGTTACCTGCAGTCACTCTGCATTGTACGATGGAAGTCAGGAACTTGTTCATTCTGTGTAATTGAAACTTTGACCCTTTGGTCAACATCTTTCCATCTCCTCAGCCTCAGTCACCATCATTCTGCTCTCTACTTCTATGAGATTAACTTCTTTGGGTTCCACAGAAGAGATTGTGTGGAATTTATTTTTCTGTATTTGGCTTATTTCTTAGCAAAACATCCTCCAGATTTATTCCTATTATCTCAAATGACAGAATTTCTTTGATTTTTAAGGCTAAATAGTATTTCACTGTGCATAGGTACCATGTTTTCTCTTCCATTCACCAGACAACGGACATTTCAGTTAACTCATGTCTTGACTATTGTGAAAAGTGCTACAGTGAATATGGGAGTGCAGGTATCTTTTCCATATTCTGATTTCATTTTATTTGGACATATATATCCAGCAGTAGTACTGCTGGATGGTATGATAGTTTTATATTTATTTATTTATTTATTTTTTGAGACAGAGCCTC
>NW_003852680.1:875595-884300 GCF_000181295.1 Otolemur garnettii
GACCCGCCACCTTGGGTGTACGTGGCTGGCGCCTTAGCCACTTGAGCCACAGGCGCCAAGCCCTATTTTTAATTTCTGAGGAATCTCCATACTGTTTTCCTTGACAGCTGTATGCATTATCACAATGTCTTTGAAGACATAGATGTCCCCACAGGATAGATACCTATGTCATGATTTAAAAAGGTAACAGCAAACATAAAAGACAAAAATAGCAATTCCTAGCTCTTCTATTTTGTCTAGTCTACTAATTTCCATTAAGAGAAACAGAAACTGGTTGGAGGTGTAGTTGATTCATGTCTGGAGTCAAAAAAACAAAAACAGAAAACAAAATCCCATGATGAGTCTGCAATAGCCTTTTGCTGTCAGCAAAAATGCTTCCAAACAATCCCGGCTATCCTAAAAGGACAAAACAGCCATTTAAGAGGATTTCCCAAGGGCCCCAGGGTGATCATTTGATCATCAAACATCAATAATAAAAATGGTTAATATCAATATGCTTCATTTATGAAAAGAAGAAAAGTTAACACAATTCCAATCCTAAGACAAAAAAAAAAGTTTGGAAAAAAGATTGTGTTGCATTTTTGTTGATGTTAGTAAAATGGAATGGGTTGACATATGTAGGTGTTTTCTTTATGTATATATTTGCTTATAAAATTTAGTGTGTATATGTGTGTGTGTATCTCTCTAAGCGGGAGAACTGGAATTAAAAAAAAACGGAAGAATCCAAGGGCCTCGGGAAAACTGCACTTGAGAAGGAACCGACCAGGAGCGACCCGGCTTTGCCTGGGGTGCGCGCTGAGTACTGAGACTTGGGATACGTCCACCCGTAGGCGCCCGGGAACAAAGGCGACCTGTCACCCACCGCTGCTTAGCGTGTGGGCTTTGGGAAATATCTGGCATAGGAGGAAAAATGGATTCACTTTCCGGAGGAATAAACCGCTGCCCTTGTATCTAGCTAGGTACACGCGATCCCGAGAGAAATCAGCAACGTAAAGTGCGGGGAATCCGGAGAGCGTCCGAGGTTTGCGGCGCGCGGGAGAAGAGCCAGGATGATGGGGCGCGCGCGCGGGTCTCAAACAGAGGTCAGTATCTGGCGACCAAGGGGACGGAATTGGGATTCAACGCCATCAGACCCAGAGCTTTTGTATGGACCAATGAAGAAGCTTCACCCAGCATAGGACTGGAAAACCAAGTTAGCAAAACCGCCGCTCCTCGGGCCCCCAGAGGCGCACGCCAAAACAGCCCATGACTGTTACTTGCAACCCGCATCCCTGTGCCCCAGACCCCGATAGTGAGCACCCTACACCGCGCCACCCCGGGTGCCCAAGATAGACCGGCCACAGTGGCGCCACAGGAGGTGTGAGGCCAGCGGGCGGTAAGGGGCCCCGCAGCCGGGTGGGTCCCTGTCAAGCCCAGGACCCCCTCCCCCTGCACCTTCGGCAGACTCGGGAAGCCGGCCGAAAATGGCGCTGCGGCCTTGAAATGACATCTAACCTAAATCTCTTTCAGCAAAACAGCTGCGCGCTTTCTCCTAGGATGGACTGAAAAGGCCGTGCCTTCCAAGTCCCTTTACAAAATTACTATGTCCTGTTTCAGAGCCTACCGGAGAGGGGTGTTATGCATTCATCCTTGGGTCACTGAGTTTCTCTTGCTGGAAATTGTCTCCCATTCCAAACCTGAGTCTGTTCCTAACGTTTGTGGGAAAGGATCCGGTGGGAAGGGGGCGCTGGCGGTGGGAACAGTACGTCTCTCCACCCTTTGTTTTGCTGTTGGAACTCAATTTCATTCCTTCTCTGCCTCTGCTTACTAAAGGAAAAGAATCTTTCGCATTATTTTTTTCTTAATTCATCAAATATCTATTTAGCGTCTACTATGTGCCACACATTTCATACTCTGGTTTTTCTTCAGATCGCATAAATCTTTTGCCTTTTAAAAATGTGCCTTTCCTCTGGGAGGCCAGGCAGTGAATTGCCTGAGCTCAGTAGTTTGACACCAGCCGGAGCCAGAGCGAGACCCTGTCTCTAAAAATAGCCGGGCGTTGTGGAGGGTGCCTGTAGTCCCAGTTACCTGGGAGGCTGAGGCAAGCCAATCTCCTAAGCCCAAGAGTTTGAGGTTGCGGTGAGCTGTGACGCCATTGCACTCTACCCAGGGTGAGAAAGTGAGACTGTGCCTCAAAAAATAAAATAAAATAAAAATAGGGTGGCGCCGGTAGCTCAGTGGGTAGGGCACCAGCCACATACACCGAAGCTGGAGGGTTTGAACCCGGCCAGGGCCAGCTAAAACAACAAAGACAACTGCAACAACAACAAAAATAGCAGGGCGTTGTAGCGTGCACCTGTAGTCCCAGCTATTTGGGAGGCTGAAGCAGAACAATCGCTTAAGCCCAAGAATTTGAGGTTGCTGTGAGCTGTGAGGCCAACACACTTTACCCAGGGCAACAGCTTGAGACTCTGTCTAAATAAATAAAAAAAAATAAAAATAAAAATGTGCCTTTCTGGAGCTTACTGTATAGCTCAGGCAAGGAAAGTGAAGTGAAGTGATGCCGCAGTGTTGTAGAGGTTTACATGCCAGACAGAAACAGGCAGCTGAAAGCCTGCAGTTGTGTTGAACAGTGGAGACTGAGATAGGTGTGGGACCTTGGAGGCTTCCACAGTGGCGATCCAGTTGGGTCTGGGATCAGCAGAGGGTACACGGTGCTGGGGGGTTGGAAGGAGGAAGTGTGGTTAGAGTAAAGATATGGGTGGCTCAGAAAGATCCGGACTTGCTTTTAGTTCTTGGAGGGACCTCCATACTGTTTTTCACAGGGGCTGCACCAATTTACATACTCATCAGT
This sequence comes from Otolemur garnettii, assembly GCF_000181295.1. Taxonomy (NCBI): domain Eukaryota; kingdom Metazoa; phylum Chordata; class Mammalia; order Primates; family Galagidae; genus Otolemur; species Otolemur garnettii. Next base: position 878,429 of record NW_003852680.1, read on the forward strand.
GGAGAAGAAAAGCTCCCTTTTCTCCACAGGCTGGCCGGCACTCCTTATCTCTTATTCTTTTGATAATGGCCATCCTGACAGGTGTTTGAACTTATTTTATGGTGGAGTTGCAGTTCTCTGATTAGAATTATGTTGAGCACCTTTCCATGTACTTGTTGGCTGTCAAATGGTATGTCTTCTTAGGAGAAAGGTCTATTTAGGTCCTTTGTTGATTTTTTAATTGGATTATTTGGTGGATATGTGTGTTTTGTTTTGTTTCCCCCTTATTTTGGCTATTTTAGATGATGCTGTAATGAACAGCAGACAACTCTTTTGAGATTGTAATTTTATTTCCTTTGGGTATACACCCAGAAATGAGATGACTGAATCAACAAAAGTAATAGGCCACCTATACAGTGGTAGAAAATATTTGCATACAACATCTAATAAAAAGGCAATGTATGAAATATAGAAGGAACTCCAATTTAATAGCAAACAAACGAAAAAATGATTTTCCTGCCTCAGCCTCCTGAGTAGCTGGGAGTAAAAGGTCTTGCTCTTGCTCAGGCTGGTCTAAAACTCCTGAGTTCAAGCCATCCTCCCACCTCAGTCTCCCAGAGTGGTAGGATTACAGGCACAAGCCTGGCCTAATTAAATGAAAATTAATTATACCCTCCCTTTTTTTTCTGATAGAGATAGAGATCTCATTATACTGTTCAGGCTGGTCTTGAACCCCTGATCTCAAGTGATACTCCCACCTTGGCCTCCCAAAGGGCTGGGATTAAAGGGTGAGCTACTGTGCCTAGCCTGATTATCTAATAATTTAATAAGCCTTTGGCTGCTTGTTGCTATGAATGGAATAGCTCAGCCTTAGAAGTGACTAATGAAAGCTCTACAAGTGGACCTCTCAACATCCTACTTCCTCTGAATATTCCATTTGAGTAATTTTTTAAAAATCTGGAAATCAGGCTGGGCAACCATTGTTCAGTAGTTAGGGCACTGGCCACGTGCTCCAGGGCTAGTGGGCCCAGGCCTGCTAAAACAAAAACAAACAACAAGAAAACAATTTGGAAATCCAGGTCAGGCATGGTGGTTCACACCTGTAATCCTAGAACTCTGGGAGACCCAGGCTGGTGGATTGCTTGAGTTTAGGAGTTCAAGACTAGCCTGAGCAACAGCAAGACCTGTTTCTTCTAAAAAACTAGCTGGGTTTGTGGCAAGTGTCTATAGTCCTAGCTACTCAGTAAGCTGAGGCAAGAGGATCATTTAAGCCCAAGAGTTTGAGGTTGCTGTGAGCTACGATGCCACAGCACTCTACCTAGTGTGACTGTTTCAAAAAAAAAAAAAGGTAGAAATCCATAGTGTTACTTCAAACACCTAAGTTCCTAGCCTCTGAAAAAATCTTCTGAAATACTACTTCAGGATTTAAAGATATACAATGGGCTGCTACATTACTATAAATACATAAAGACAAATTTAAGCTAGAATTGAAGGCTGTTACTACAAAAATAAGAGGTAGATATCTGGAAAATTATGCACTCCCCTGGCCAATCCTAGCAATTTTGTTTTACTGAAATGGGTTTATGAATATTATACAGTAATGTTCAGATCAATACTGTTGGGCAGTTGCTTGTCAGTTTTTGGTGTAAATAGTTTATGTAGCACTGTGGTATTTTCTAAAGACAAACAGATTTGTGGTTAGCTCCAGGTGATGTCCAGGGAGCCCTGGTTGGGGAAGACCTAATTTTAGCAGGATAGGTACATATTACATAACATTCCTGAATGCTCTTACTGGCCTGTATTTATTATTACAACAAAAAATTGCTGATTACTCTATCCTGAACACCATACATGTATTAGCAACATCACTATGTACCCCATAAATGTGTACAAAATTGTGTCCATTAAAAAATAAAAAGTAAAAGTAGGAATCATCCATATTTTCATAAAGATCTAAAAGTATAGATAACTATAGATAACCTTAACAGGAACAAAGGTAACACTTACTGAGCTCTAGTTGCAGCAGGCATTTTTAAGGGATTATCACGGATTAATCCTACTAATCTCTCCCCCCAACCCCAGGCAAGTGCCATTAACATAACCATTTCTTAGTTGATTTTTCCCCAAGATCTCTGGAACTCTCCAATCCTCCTTTATTTTGTAACGTGGACTTCACAGACACTACTTAACCTGATTCTAACAATATTTAAGTTTGCTAACCTCACAAACCTAGTTTTCCTTATCAAATTCAATGTACAAATTATTTTGTTCTCCCATCTTCATTTGACCAATCCAAATTCCGTCTGGTAATTTTCCTGTTCACATGTTTACACGTCCTTTTGAGATCTAATAATTTGGTTCTTTTAAAGTATTGAACCCTTTTCACGATCCTTAGAATTTCAACCCAACAAATTAAATCCTAACTCTCAGGAACATTACGATGTTAAAAAATCGGCTATCTAAATTTACGTGTTAAATGGAACTTCCAAGATTCACCTATAGTAACTTTAATAGCAAATTCTTTAAAAAAAAAAAACTTTTTAATTAGACAAATCAACCCGATTGTCTCTGGAATGGCGAAAAACATCCTGGACTTGTCCCAATTAGAGCCCTTCAGGAGTCAAAGGTACTCATGTTGCTACCTTTAGGGTGGGCGGGACTAAAATTCCACGGGAGATTTTGGGTGAAGATTCAAAAGGGGTGGCCACCTGTGGGCAAGTGTTTCCTGCCGCAAAGGGCAAACATTGCCTACCTGGCGAGGATGCCTCAGCCCTGGAGTCCCAGTTGCCATTTGCGCCCTCCCCTACAGCTGACGCGCTCCTTAATAGAGAACCACGCCAGACATGCGGATTCAGTGTGGCTCTTTTCTTGAAGGTATGGGTGGCTCTGAAAAGAGCCTTTGGTGTCCGTAAAAGGGAGCCGGGGGTCGGCGGGCCTCACTTGCCCTTGGCCTTGTGGTGGCTCTCGGTCTTCTTAGGCAGCAGCACGGCCTGGATGTTAGGCAGGACACCGCCCTGCGCGATGGTCACGCGGCCAAGCAGCTTGTTGAGCTCCTCGTCGTTGCGGATGGCTAGCTGTAGGTGGCGCGGGATGATGCGTGTCTTCTTGTTGTCCCGCGCCGCGTTGCCCGCCAGCTCCAAGATCTCGGCTGTCAAGTATTCAAGCACCGCAGCGAGGTAGACCGGAGCGCCGGCGCCCACGCGCTCTGAGTAATTGCCCTTGCGGAGCAGGCGATGCACTCGGCCCACAGGAAACTGCAGGCCTGCGCGGGATGATCGCGATTTAGCTTTGGCACGCGCTTTGCCGCCCTGCTTCCCACGGCCAGACATCTCCGATTAGAGAACAGAGAACCACAAAAACCGACAAGCCGTACAAAAAACAACAGGGCGGCGGGCCACAGCGAGCCCTTATATATGGTCTGGAGGTAGGCTAGACGGCGCCGTTTGATTGGTTAGCTATGGCAGCCAATCAGAAAGGGAAGTCAGCTTCTCCTAATTTGCGTATGCCTTTCCTAGCGATGACGCGAACGACGTTTTATCCAATCAGAAGTGGGCGAATTCCAATCCTTTATTTGAATACAAGACGTACAAATAGAGTTCTTTCTCTCCACGTTCGTTTCTGTTCGGAGAGACACGCCACCATGCCTGATCCCTCAAAATCTGCTCCGGCCCCGAAGAAGGGCTCTAAGAAGGCCGTTACTAAGGCGCAGAAGAAGGACGGCAAAAAACGCAAGCGCAGCCGGAAGGAGAGCTATTCTATCTACGTGTACAAGGTGTTGAAGCAGGTACACCCAGACACCGGTATCTCATCCAAGGCCATGGGCATCATGAATTCCTTTGTCAACGACATCTTCGAGCGTATTGCCAGCGAGGCCTCTCGCCTGGCGCACTACAACAAGCGCTCCACCATCACGTCCCGCGAGGTGCAAACGGCTGTGCGCCTGCTGCTTCCCGGGGAGCTAGCCAAGCACGCTGTGTCTGAGGGTACCAAGGCTGTCACCAAGTACACCAGCTCCAAGTGAAGCGCCCGGCGATGCGCCCCGAACCCAAAGGCTCTTTTCAGAGCCACCCACATCTTCGAGAAAGGGTTTTGAACACAGTTAAGTGTTACGTAACTTGTCTGTGTGAGCCATAGGGGTAATGCTGGTTAGTGAGTGCGGCTGGGCCTGAGTCGTGTGTGCGTGTGAAGGGAAAGTGAGAATAACCGCTGGTTAAAGAAACCTGGGATGGAAACCGTGACCAAGCGAAATAGCTTGGTAATATGGGGGGTGGGGGGAGGCGATCGAGGATGCCGCTGTGTCCACCCTTGCCTCCCCTCAGCTATTAACGTATCATGACTCAAAAATACGAACCTTTAGCTTCAGCTTTTCTTTAATAGGAAAGGCTATTTTCCTGACAAGAGCGTTTACACCCTACCCAGGGCCAGTTCCATCTGAGCTTGGAGTGCCCCGTGCAGGTGAAGCACGAGGGCCACCCCCTCCCCCATGACCCTGTGCCAATCTTCACTTCTCTCGGTCCCCTTTTTTTGTGGGTAAGGTGGAGGTGGCACTAGATTCCGAGATCCGTGAGGCTCAGGGTGTTGTCAGGATGCTCTGGTAGTGGAGCTTGGCTCTTGTGTTTTCTCTTAGACATTTTTTATCCCTGCCTGGATTAGACAAATACCTTTATGCTGAGGCGTTGAACATTGCCAGAGATTATTTGCCGGGAAGGATACTGAGATGGCAGGATGTTTGAAATTGAAAGGGAAATCGAAAAGCGGCGATATAGCGCCCTGAGTTGCAGGAGCTGGGCGTAAATGAGCAAGCCCACTGCTGGGGGGCGGGGAAAGGGTTATTTTAAGAGGAAAAGAATGCCCTTTTAAAGCAAATGTAGCTGACAGCCACATTATTTTATGTGGAGCGTTAGCAACACAAAATTTCCCCCCTCATTCCTCCCAAATTCCTGGCGTTTATTTGGAAAGTGCCCATTTTGGCGCAGGAAAACGCTTTGGCATGAAGAATTTTCCTTTTGGAAATTCCTTTTTTACCCTCTTTTGAAACTTACTCTTTTCTTGGCTTATTTGTAAAAAAGATTCCTAATAATTGCTTCCTCGAGCTGTTGACAAAAACTCTAAATAATTCTCATTCTCAACGTTTCTGGCAAGAAATAAAAATTCAATAAAATTCAGTAAAAGATCTTTTTTTTCCCCCTCGCCATGTCGCCAAAGGGAGCCAGTAGCATGCGGGGGCTGGGGGAAGAAACGTCACCACACCGACATCTTCGGCCACAATGCCTGTTACCACCTCTCCCTCCCCCCTTCATATTTCCTACATGAAAACTTCACGTGTTTTAAAGTCGTTATCTTAAACATTTTTATCATAAGTTCTAATAGTTGTGAGGATGCAAATCCCTACATAGGACTTCTTAAAAATCAAAATCGTTCTATCAATCTTTTAAAGGGTATCTATTGGATTATCAATTTGATAAATTTTGGTCTTTTGACAGTGAGCTATTTTAGATGACTGTTTCTTCCTAAACATCTTTCTATTACCCTTTTGCCTCAGAATTTCATCCTACCAAAGTATGTATACATATATATTATGTTTAATAGGGCTTCATATGTGTTTTTTTTTGTTTGTTTGTTTTTTTTTGCAAAAAAGGCTGGAAATTTAATTCCAGGTAATTGAAAGTCAGTGTTTAGGCTCAGCGCCTGTGGCTCAAGTGGCTAAGGTGCCAGCAACATACACCTAAGGTGGTGGGTTTGAATCCAGCCCGGGCGCCAAACCAACAATGATGGCTGCAACCAAAAAATAGCCGGGTGTTGTGGCAGGCACCTGTGGTCACAGCTACTTGGGAAGCTGAGGCAGGAGACTCACTTGAGCCCAGGAGTTGGATGTTGGTGTGAGCTGTGATGC
>NW_003852680.1:884900-886624 GCF_000181295.1 Otolemur garnettii
TTTTTTTTTTTTTTTTTATTAGAGACAAGCGTCTTACTTTGTCACCCTTGGTAGAATGCTGTGGCATAAGCGCTCACAGCAACCTCCAGCTCTTGGGCTTAGGCGACTCTCTTGCCTCAGCCTCTCAAGTAGCTGGGACTACAGGCACCCACCACGACGCCCGGCTATTTTCTTGTTGCAGTTTTTCCGGGGCTGGGTTAGAAGCCACCACCTTCGGTATATGGGGTTGGTGCTCTACTCATTGAGCCACAGGCGCCGCCCAGTGCACAATCTTTTAAAACGTAAGTTTTGATAGATTATAGGTTACTGGAACTTTTCCAAAAAGAGAAGAAACTGGCTCTTTTAATGAGATAATGGTATACCCTGCTTTCCTTCTTTCCTTTAGTGTCTATTCATCTATACGTCAACAAGAACAATACTGGTTCAGAATCATTTTCATTTGGTTGTTTTCTCTGCATATATGTGGCACAAAATTTTATGAAAATAAGTACAGCTTTGCACAGTGGTAGTATTGTAGCCAATGATGTTTTCAGATTATTGCTAATCAAAAACTTCACAATCCCCCCATCTTGATGACTTGGAATATAGTTGGTATGGACAATTTTTTTTTTTTTTTTTTTGCAGGTTTTAGCCGGGGCTGGGTTTGAATCTGCCACCTCCGGCATATGGGGCTGGCACCCTACCCCTTTGAGCCACAGGTGCCGCCTGGTATGGGCAATTTTTAACAGTCCCTGTGGAGGCCAATTTTTAGAAAAAAGAAAAAAACATAGTAGAAATTGTCATAGCCATTTTATTCATTCTTGTCTCCCTAGTTATAATCCAAAAATTAAACAGATCCATCATTAAAAGTGAGAACTATCAACACCCTTAATCCTACTAAGAAATACAGTATTTGTATTATAAACTACTGAATTCAGGTGCCTGCTGAATGACACAGCCAAGCCCTGGGGCCCCCTATCAGCATAGACTGCAGATCAGGAGTCAATATCCTAAATGAGCACTTGCAGTCACGAAACTGCTCTCATTAGATGCACTAAGTTCTCTCCCTTTATGATCTTAAAACATAGGTTAAATAAGATGAAACCTGCCTCTGGCAGAGAGAGGAGTGCAATTGATTGCATTAGCACTAGGTTAGTGCTAAAGATAAAATCAAGGTGCAAAATGAACATGTAATAAAAAATTCCAAAAATAATTCTCTAAGAATACATTGTGTAGTGTATGATTCAGGTGAATGTCAACTAATTTCTAAGTTCTTCTGACACCTTTGGCACCAGATTGAAGTTAAAATAGCACCTCCAAGGTTAGGCACGGTGGCTCATGCCTGTAATACTAGTACTCTGGGAGGTCCAAGCCAGTGGATTGCCTGAGCTCAGGAGTTCAGGACCAGTCTGAGCAAGAGCCAGACCCTGTCTCTAAAAATAATAGCTGGGCAATGTGGCAGGCACCTGTAGACCCAGCTACCAGGGAGACTGAGACAAGAGAATCTCTTTGAGCCCAAGAGTTTAAGGTTGCTGTGAGCTATGATGTCACAGCATTCCACTGAGGGCGACAAAGCAGGACTCTGTCTCTAAAAATAATAATAATAAAAATTTAAAAATAAATAAAATACACCTCCTCTACTTGGCATCCCGACAGGCCCAGAATGTGTGGGATTCATTCCTCCCTCCCAGGACAAGAATCTGTAAAGAGAAATGCAAAAAGGCATGGAGATTTTTTTTTTTTTT
>NW_003852680.1:887095-888260 GCF_000181295.1 Otolemur garnettii
GCCTTAGCCACTTGAGCCACAGGCGCCGAGCCTGGAGATTTTATAATCAAGAAAATAAAGAGAAATTGTGTGCAATTTCTGGGTCTACAATCATACTGTTATAATAGAAAAACTAAAACGTTAAGCTGGAATTTCAGCTTTAAAAAAGGGCAGCACACACACATCAAATATATAAGAATCCACAGAATCTAAGACAATTAGGACTCAACAAAGTGGAAGCACTGTCTGGATCAGAAATAATTAAGTCACATTCCTAAATTAAGTTTCTGGAATGAACTGGAGGGATTTTGCAGACATACAATCTGAAATGCATTTAAAAGACTACCTCTCACTCATCTCAGCTAGAAATTTCAAGTTAAATTTGCCAATCACTATGGAGTAAATCAAAGAATTTGAAGGGAATAACCCAGTTAAACTGCCTTTGATCATAAAGATAAAGATGCTGGCAAGAATCCAGGAGAGGGGAACACTCCAACTTTGTTGGGGGGAACGTAAATTAGTACAGCCATTATGAAAAACAATATGGAAATACCTCAAGAAATTACAAATAGAACTATCGTATGACCCAGCAATCCCACCACTGGATATATACCCAAACGGAAGGAAATCAGTGTATCAAAGAGATCTCTGCACTCCCATGTTCATTACAATACTATTGACAATAGTCAAGATATGGAATCAATCTAAGTGTCCACCAGTGAATGAATGAATAAAGTATGATAATACGATGGAATACTATTCAGTCATAAAAAATGAAATCCTGTCATTAGCAGCAACATGAATGGAACTAGAGGACATACGTAAGTGAAATAAGCCAGGCATAGAAAGATATGTATAGCATGTTCTCAATCACTTGTGGAAGCTAAAAAAAGTGGATTTTACCTTCAGAGGGAATTGATTGGTGGTTACCAGGGACTGGGAAGCCAGTGGGGGCACTTGGATGAAGAAAAGTTGATTAATGGGTATAAATAAATGGTTTAGGAAACAAGATGTAGTGTTTTATAGTACAGTGTTGCAACTATAGTTAAATGTTGTAAGGTTCATTCAAAATGGCTAGAAAGGAATAGGAATGTTTCCAACCTAAAGAGGGGGTGAAGGCTCGGCGCCTATAGCTCAACCGGCTAAGGTGCCAGCCACGTACACCTAAGGTGGCGGGTTTGAATCC
>NW_003852680.1:889196-904516 GCF_000181295.1 Otolemur garnettii
TTGTTCGGCGGGCCTGGGCTGGATTTGAATCTGCCAGCTCACGTGTATGTGGCTGGTGCCTTAGCCGCTTGAGCCACAGGCGCCAAGCCATATTTAATATTTTGTCAACGATTTACTGGAATTTTTAAAAAAGGCACAGCATTTGCTTTATGTAAAAGGATCTCCAATTGTTTACTAGGCTTACACACACACACATATTCTGGGCTGAAAGAATACCTGAATTTCTGAATTGGGGAAATTGCCGCTGAGTGCTAAGGGTGAAGAAAAGGGTCTGTGCACTGGTGTTTTTGTTGTTGTTGTTTGTTTTGAAACAAGAATCTCATTATGTTGCCCTCAGTAGAGTGTGGTGGTGTCACAGCTCACAGCAACCTCAAACTCTTGGGCTTAAGCGATTCTCTTGCCTTACCTTCCCAAGTACTTAGGAATATAGGCACCTGCCACAATGCCTGGCTTTTTGTTGTAGTTGTCGTTGTTTGGCAGGCCTGGGCCAGGTTTGAACCTGCCAGCCCTGGTGTATGTGGCTGGGACCCTAGCCGCTGGGCTACAGGGGCCCAGTCATGTGCACTGGTTTTGATGTTTCAAAAAGGAACATATGACATATGGAGCTGTGTGTAGCTTTGTAAAGCTGAATTTGGGGGGTCGGTGTGTGTGGGGGGGAGGGTGGGCAGAAGCTCTCTGCAAAGGAAGAAGGGAAAGTGGAAGGAGGGCCCCAAGCACCACCGTCAGGGCAGAGCAACAACTCAAAGGCCTCACTGAGCCTCCATCCTCCCGCCAGGGTAGGGGATTGGCACAATATCTTCCAGGTGGTGACTCATGGGTAGGGTGCATGTCACACGCCAATGGATCGTTGGTTGAGATCCATGGGCACAATCGTCTTCTCCAGCTTCTAGCTGTGGCCAAGATTAACCCAGAACCCATTAAGTGTTATTTGTTTTTTAATACAGGATTTGACTGTGTCCAGCCTGAAGTGTGGTGGCTCAATTACAGCTCACTGCAGCTTCAAACTCCTGGTTCTAAGCCATCATCCTGCCTCTGAGTAGCTAAGACTACAAGCACACAGCACTACTCTCAGATAATTTTTAGTTTTTTGGTAGAAATGGGGGTCTCCTTATGTTGCTCAGGATGGGCTCAAACTCCAAGCCTCAAGCAATCCTCCCTCCTGGGCCTCCAACAAAGTGCTGGCATTACAGATGTTAAACCACCCCGGGGGCCTCAATCATCTTTTTTTTAAAGGTAATGTGCCAATACGCACAAGTTTTTATCTCAAGACTAGCCTCCCTCCTCCCGCTGCACACTGTACCTCTCCTCACCACCCCGATTAATCAGGGTATACGACCAGGCAAGGTGGCACACTCCTTTTCGAACTTGGAGGTGGCTCTGAAAAGAGCCTTTGGGTTCCGGGCACACAGCGTACGCCTCACTTGGAGCTGGTGTACTTGGTGACAGCCTTGGTACCTTCAGACACAGCGTGCTTGGCCAACTCCCCGGGAAGCAGCAAGCGCACTGCCGTCTGCACCTCGCGGGACGTAATGGTCGAGCGCTTGTTGTAGTGAGCCAGGCGAGAGGCCTCGCTAGCAATACGCTCGAAAATGTCGTTGACAAAGGAGTTCATGATGCCCATGGCCTTGGAGGAGATACCGGTGTCTGGATGCACCTGCTTCAGCACCTTGTACACATAGATGGAGTAGCTCTCCTTGCGGCCGCGCTTGCGCTTCTTACCGTCCTTCTTTTGTGCCTTTGTAATGGCTTTCTTGGAACCCTTCTTGGGCGCCGGAGCCGACCGCGAAGGCTCCGGCATGGCTAGGTGGCAGCAGCGCCCCGAATGACGGGCTATCCAGGCAGGGCAGGGCTATTTGTCATCTTTATATTCAAATGAAGGCTCCAAATCTCTCGCGTCTGATTGGAAGGCCCAACGCCTCCAGCTACCAACAAGAAGGAGTTATGTAAATAAGTCATGCCAGCTTTTTTTCCCTATTGGACGGTAGTGCAACCAATGCAAAAGCTCCTCTGCCGCAGGCCCCAGCTCAGGTTGCCCCCTTTGTTCAAATCCTTTGTCTTAAACCCAGAGAGGATTTGTGTGTGTGTGTTTGTGTGTGCCTGCGGTGGGCCTGGATGGAGCTGAGAAGGAATTGACAACCCGTTGCAGCCCTTCATCTCCGACTTCTTTGACTGTGAGGCAAATACTTTGGGGCATTTCTTACAGAGGCCGTCAGCTAGGGAGGGGGAGCTGATGCTTACTTAGCCGGGGCAATGCGGATGGGAATAGCAGCTTGCAGCTTGCAACTTCTTGGCCATTTATTTCCCATCTCCCCCCACCCCAAGACTAAAGAGGTACATTCCTTTCAGAATTCAATATATAATGTATTAGACGTGTAGCCAGCCACGGAGCAGATTTTTAACTGGATACAGGAAATAGAATGAGTTTCAAAGAAATGCTAATCCTTCCTCTCGATGTCGTTAAGGCCTCTGGAATCGCGCTAAGGTGACAGCCACAATGCTAAGTGCTTAAGATGCATGATCTAATCTGTCTCCTAATGTATCCAAGAGGTAGGCACTAGCGATGCTCTGCAGTTACACCCATGAGAACACAGGCTTTTGGAAGACACTGGACTCTGAGATGCCTCCCCGGTGTTATATTAACTCTCAACAAAGAAACATAAGGTGTGAAGAATTTCAGCATCACCTGCAGAGCTGGTTAGCAAAGCAGAATCTCAGACCCCACTCCAGTTGACTTAGAATCTGCATTTTAAAAAAGACGTGTGTGTGTTTGTATATGTATGTGAGAGAGAGTGAGTCAGAATATGCATTTTTATTGTGCGTGCACACACGCAGAAAAGCCCTAATCTGGTGGTCATCTATCTGCTCTGCCTTGGGCAGATTATTTTCCTTCTGCATTTCTCCATGTCCTCATCTGTAGAATGAGGCTGGAAGTGCCACCTTGATAGGGTTACTTGAGAGTCTGTGTGAAGCAACTGGCAGGGTGCCCAGCATTAATTTTTGTGCCTAATTCCTCTTAACTCTTTTGCTTCTTAGGACAGACCCAGCCACAAGCAGCTTGGGCTGCCTAAGCTGAGCTCTGTTGATTCCCTGGACAGCTGTATCACATAACTATGTAGCATGAGTTTTTCTCCCACCAGAACTCAGACTATAATCCACAGGGCAAGGATGTGGGTTTCACATCTGAATCTCCAGAGCAAACCCAGCACCTAGTGAAGGCCCAATGAATGCTTATCAGTGAATACGCCTGTGAGCTCAGTGACCTCTGCATTCAAGTCTGTCTTCTGAGGTCTATGTCACACTTGAGAGTGTACAATCTTGAGCTGCTTTGGACATAATCGCTTTAAGCATTTTTTTTAATGTTTCCTTTTCAAATATGCAGTGGGTTTAGCAAACGTTTCCAGATTGCATACTAGAAGCTCAGTAACCCCTTAATAAATACTTAATTCAATTTAGTTCTTTTAACAGTCCTGCAGGGTATGCTCTATGACAAAGATTCTCTGGTTGAACTGTAGTCAGGCTCCTGGACTTCCTCCTAGGCCCATCTGTGCACTTGGAAAATAGTGTTAGCAAGAGACCTACTAAATTGGCTTTGCAAGAACTCGCCATCCTGGCTTCCTACTGGAGTGGGTGAGTTTGGAACAAAACTTAGGACAGGACATAAGTGTCTCTAAGGAGGACTTTGGATAAAAAGTTGTCTTTTAGTGTAGCCCCTGAGATTTAGGAATTGTTCTGCCCACCTACCACATAGTGGCTACTTGGTAGTGTCAGGAGATCAGCCCCAGCTTTTCATGGCTCATTGTTACAGATGGGATGCTATCCACAAATTCACAGGCTGAAAACCCTCCATCTGAAGGTGGTGGTGTTAGGAGGTGGGGTTTTTAGGAGGTTAGTAGATCATGAGGGTGGGGCCTCATGGATGGGATTAGTGGCCTTAGTAGAAGAGACGTAAAAGAGCTTGCTTTTCTCTTTCTCAGTCACTATAGGAGCCAAGGGAAAGTTTCCTTATACCACAGAAGGTTCACTGAAAAATCAACTGACAAGAGGCAGATTAATAAGGGAAAAGGCAAACAAATGTATCTGATCATAGTTTTACATGATATGGGAGCCTGCAGGATAAAGGTCCAAAGATAAAGAAGAAACTGTCCATTTTTATGCTTAGGTTTTACAAAGCATGCACAGCTGTGTAGAAATGATTGGACATAAAGTGTATGATCTGGTGTTAATAAACTGGGGAAACCCAGTAAGGCCTGTCTGTCTGAATTATTCTAAGCATCTCTAAGCAGCATTTTTTGGGTGTAGGGTCCTGTCCTAGTCTGTGGACTGGGGGTGTGTATGTCTCATGACCTACAGTCAAACAAAGTAGATCACAGAATTTCTTTATGGCCAGTTTTAATACAGAAAGGCTGGGTGGAAAGTTAAAGTCACAGCAACCTCCAACTTGTTTTTGGGCTTAGGCAATTCTCTTGCCTCAGCCTTCTGAGTAGTTGGGACTACAGGTGCCCCCCACAACACCTGGCTATTTTTGTTGTTGTTGTTGTTGCAGTTGTCACTGCCGTTTTAGCTGGCTGGGGCCAGGTTCGAACCCACCACCCTCGGTATATGGGGCTGGGCACTGCCCCCTCCCCCTTTTTGAGACAGAGTCTCACTATGTGACCCTCAGTAGAGTGCTGTGGCATCACAGCTCACAGCAACCTCAAACTCTTGGGCTTAAGCAATTCTGTTGCCTTAGCCTCCAAAGTAGCTGGGACTACAGGCGCCCGCCACAGTGCCTGTTTATTTTTTTTTGTTGTAGTTGTCATTGTTGTTTGGCAGACAGGGCCAGGTTCGATCCCACCAGCTCTGGTATATGTGGCTGGCACCCTAGCTGCTGAACTACAGGTGCTGAGCCTATATTTTTAGATTTCTTTGTCTGGCTTTAGGGAAAAGGGTTTCTGTGACTTCCCCCTCCCTTGGGGAAGAGAGATTCTAGCTTCTATGGCTAGCTAGGGAGAGAAGAAGGCTGACAGGAGGGCAAGAGAAGATCAGAGAGAACCTTTCTGATTCTCAGGCCTTCATTTTGGGGTATTGTTTTCTGAGCTCCATGTGAGGACAAAGTCAGAAAGTGGCTGTCTACAGACCAGGAAGAGGGACCTCATAGAACTTGATCTCAGATTTCCAGCCTCCAAACTGTGAGAAATAGATTTCTACTGTTTAAGCCACTGGTCTGTGGTATTTTATTATAGCAACCGTAGCCAACTGATAGTTGGTATGGAAACTGACATGATGTATTGACCGATGATACACTATGAGGTAAATCTGAGAGTTTCCTCCTGAGAAAAGAAGGAGGAAGAAAGAAAGAGGGAGGGGAGGAAGGAGGAGGAAAGGGAAAGAAAAAGTAACCCCCCAAATTCGCAAACCAAAAAAACCCCAGGGCTTCTAGCTTAGCTACTAGAAACAAGCATCTGTGCTTGGGAGTAATGGCCTGGAAGAGTAATTTACAAGGCAGTTTAAGGCCTGGCCTGAAGGCCCACACCTGCACTCGGAGAGGGCCAGGTGGGAGAGCAGTTTGAGACCAGGAGTTTCCAGCCTTGGCAACATAGCCAGACTCTGTCTCTGTAAAAAAAATTTAGGCACAATGTAAGGGTATATGGCACACCTCTTGGATACAGGACACAACTAATTTTAGGAGGCACTCTACCTAACAAATGAAAACATTGTACTCTCACTTTAATCTGAAATTAAAAAAATAAAAATAAGGGGATTTAAACTTGGCTTATAAAATAAAAATGTTAAATTTATTATCACCATGGCTCAAATGCAGTAATTTTAATTTTTATTGTTGCAACAATAATCATTTTGCTATTAAAAATCTAGTTTAAATTATATTTAAAAAATTAAGCTAAGGCCAGGTACAGTGCCTCATACCTGGAATCCTAGCACTCTGGAAGGCCCGAGTGGGAGGATCACTTGAGCTCATGAGTTTGAGACCAACCTGAACAAAAGCAAGACCTCTTCTCTACTAAAAATTAAAAAAAAAACCCTAGCCATGGCATTGTGTTGAGTGCCTACTGTAATCCCCAGCTACTGGGAGGGAGAGGCCAGAGGATCTCTTGAACCCAGGAGTCTGAGATTGCTGTGAGCTAAGCTGATGCCATGGCATTTTAGCCTGGGCAACAGAATGAGACTTTGTCTCAAGAAAACAAAAATATTAGTGGGGCACCATGTAGTGCACCTGTAATCCCAGCTACTTTGGAGGCTGAGGCAGGAAGATTGCTTGAGCCCAGGAGTTGAGGTAGCTACATACAATACAGGTGCTATTGCACCCCGACCTGAGCAACCCTGCTTCTAAAAAATAAAAAGGGGTTTAGATTATTTAAACAAATACATAAGCACCTCCCCTTCCCACTTCTTTAATGGTTCTAGAGTTCAGTCCCAGGTGTTGGAAGCCAGTCAATAAATACATTAAATGAATGACTGAACGCAAGAAATGAGCCCATTTTAACATCTTTGATTTTTGTGCTAGGATAAAGGCTTCCTGTCTTGAGTGCTCTCCACTCCCCTTGGGCGCTCCCCCCACCCTGCCACCCCCGCCGCCAAGAACGCAAGTCTCTTTAAATTTCTCACACATAAGCATTTAATACAAATGGCACATGGCAATGGCAAACACATAACACTTTTTGTGATGTTACTTTCCCCCCAAATGCTGTCGTGGACTAACTAAAGGAAAGCAGACTAGGTCCAGACTCCAGAGGGAGGGAGGCACTTGCATGGGGCCAGCACCATACAGATGGAAAAAGGACAGGATCGGAGGACGATTGGAACATTTTGGGATTTGGAGCTGGAGGAAGTTGGAGAGGCTGAAATGACAGGATGTGCTATGGAGTTCTGCAGAGAGCATGGGACTTTGCTTAATGCTTATAAGATTGCCAAGAAAAGAGGATGTGTGTGGCCTTTATCCTCTGAACGGCTTCCAGTCGGCATCCCGGGTACAAAGGCCTTCCCACCATCGCTGGGGAGCATTTTCACTAGGGACATCTGTGGCGTAGGGTTGGGTCGCCGGCGAGACCCCACTCTTAAAGGCATTGCTTTGCTCTGGGCCAGCACCTAAGGGCTCTCCAGCCGCGAAGACGGTGCTCTTGGGGGATCTGGGGGCCAGAAGCGCCCACATTCGGACCAAAGCGAGGAGGTAAAGCAACCAGCTTCCCAACGTCCCTGTCTGCAGACGCGGCTTTGATACCTATTTCCACTGTATTTCAGGGAATAGGAGAGGGCTACAAATGCCAGTGGCGGGTGGGAAGGAAAGACAGATGAAGTGCTTGCGGAAGCGAAACAGCGCGAAAGCAAATTTGTCATCACCACGACGAGTGCACCAGCTTGGAAATGCGCAAACTCCATTTGAGTCCTAGCCCGCTGAGCACTTCTGCAGGGGTGCGCCCCCCCTTGGTTTTGCGCTTAGAGGCATCCCCCGGGCAGGCGTGGGCGTCTGCCGGGGCTGTGGGCGGCTCTTGACCCCGCCAAGCCGCCCCTGCTCTGCAGTAGGTTTTGGTGAAATGTTCCCCCGCCCCAAATTAATATTACATATTTCTCTTCCTAAGTAATTAAATACCTTAAGGGCAGTTCAATCTGTTTGCCTCAATTAGGATTTGAAAAAGCCAAGGAAACCAAGCAACGCACACAACACAAGAATATCTTAATGAAAATAATTTGTGTATTTTTAGAAAAGGTGGGCTCGGCTCGGCGCCTGTGACTCAACCGGCTAAGGCGCCAGCCGCATACACCTAAGGTGGTGGGTTCGAATCCAGCGCGGGCCCGCCAAACAACAATGATGGCTGCAACCAAAAAAATAGCCGGGCGTTGTGGCTGGCGCCTGTGGTCCCAGCTACTTGGAGGCGGAGGCAGGCGACTCGCCTGAGCCCAGGAGTTGGAGGTTGCTGTGAGCTGTGATGCCACAGTACTCTACCCAGGGGGATAGCTTAAGGCTCTGTCTCAAAAAAAAAAAAAAAGAAAAGAAAAGAAAAGGTGGGCTCCACCCTCTGGGAGGGGGGCCGGCTGCAGGGGAGGAGCCGGGGGGAGGGACAGGGGGAGGGGAGCTCTGGGGCGGGCAGCCGGTTGCCTAACACCCAGACACATCCCGAGGGACCACCCAGACTGGTCCTCAACCCCACCCTCCACTCTATTTTTTTTTTTTTTTCTTTTGTGGTTTTGGCTGGGGCTAGGTTTGAACCCGCCACCTCGGGGCACATGGGGCCGGCGCCTTACTCCTTTGAGCCACAGGCGCCGTCCCTACCCTCCACTCTAAAGCAGCCACATCCCCGCGCCACGTGCATGTCAGGAAATCACGCCGATGTCCAAGGACAGCGGAGAAAATGTTTAGGCACAGACGTGTATAAAACAAATTCCAAACTCAAAAACAAAGCCGAGGGACGCCGCAAAGATGACTGGAGGAAGAGTAGCTTTGGAAAGACACGTCAGCCAATCGGTTTGCGGTAAGGGGCGGGTAGGATTGAATTTGGACCAACCACCTGGGCCCATTTGGACAAACGAGGGTAATGGCGGCTCCTCCCCTGTTTGCGTGGACTGCCCGGGATTGCTCAAGGGAAGAGGCGGTCTCTGCGCCCTTCAGCATCTAGGCTTTATCGGCGCTCCATAGCACCGAGGGTGACAAAGTGAGACTCTGTCTCAAAAAAAAAAAAAAAAAATTAGTTATTTTTGAAAGAAGTTGAAAGCACAGTAAGTATATTATTTTTTTACTTTTTTAAATCAACATAATTTAGGTGTGCATAATTTAATTTGTGCAACATAATTTAACTATAGGTTCAAGTATGCCGTGACATAAAAAAAGAGTTGAAAAACACTGTCTTAGAAACTCAGAATCCTTCTTTGTTTTGTAATTTCTGTAAAAATTTACTAAACTTTTTTGATGGTGCCATGTAAGCGGGAATTCAAAGCTGCTTCTTTGAGATCTGTTTGTTCTCTGGGTGTCTGGTATGTACATGTGAAATATACATGTTAAAAACCTGATTTTTCTTATAATTTGTCTTTTGTAATAGGTGTCCATTCTAACTAAGAATTTATGGAGAGGTATTATTTCCCCCTACATTACTTTATTCATCTAGTAGAAAACCAAATAAATTCTTACCTTTAATCAAAAGTTCTTCCTTCTAGAAAAGTGACAAACACCTATAATTTCTCCAACATAGGAAGAAGCTCACAAAATGGCTGTGACCAATAGCTGTGTTGAGTGGCATCACTGATTTGCTATTTCAAACTTCTTTATACCTGTATTTACACCTGTGTGAGTTTATCAAGAGTACAATCAACCTTTGAACAACACAGTATGAACTATGCATGTCTGCTTATATGGAAATTTTATTCTATCTCTGCTATTCCTGAGACAAGACCAACCTTTCCTTTTCCTCCTCCTCCAAGATGAAGAGCTTTAAGATGATTCACTAAATCGATAGTAAACATATTTTCTCTTCCTTGTGATTTTCTTAATGGCATTTTCTTTTCTCTAGCTTACCTTATGGTCATTGTACAATACATCAAACATCTACAGTAGAATCTCCATAGTTGACCATTTCCTTAAGTTGAAACAATTTTCATAAACTGTACATGCACCACTTGTGCGTATCCATACAATAGGCCTAGTTCCTTATGTTGACCACTTCTGTATGTTGACAAGTTTGTTACAGACCCTTGCGTAGTTGACTTACAGAGGTTCTACTGCATAAAATATGTATTGTTTATGTTATAAGTAAGGCTTCTAATCAAGAGGAGACTACTATTAGTTGAGTTTTGGGGGGAGTCCAAAGTCATATGAGGATTTTGGACTGCACTAGAAGTGGGTGGGGTGGCACCCCAACCCTTTCGAGTTGTTCAAGGATCAGTTAAACATGAAATTACACGTGTGATAAGAGCTTTGGCTTTCTATTTTTCCTGTCTCCCCTTCTCACCTTCTGCCCTCACTTATAGTAAGAACTTTCTATAAATTTTTCCTTATTACACACACACATACACACACAGCAGAACCTCTGTAAATTAACCACTCAAGGACTGTTACAAACTGGTCCATATACAGAGGTGGTCAACTAAGGAATTAGGCCTACTATACTGATATGTACATATAGTATATGTCTGGTCTGTGAAAATTAGATCAACTTGAGGAGATGGTCAACCATGGAGGTTCAGCTCCATATATATTTGATAATCATTTCACCAAAAGTGGTTCTGATACACACACACATTTCTGGTTTTTCATGCTCCTTCCCTTCAGATTTTCTGGAACAGATCTAATTCTTTCCCATGGCTGCATAACACCCTGCTGACAGCATATACACCATTGAACTCAGCAATCTCCCCATCAATCATGATTCACTTTCTTTCCATGGCTTTTCTCCTCCACAAACAATAATGGGGTTTGACTTTAGATGTAAGTAGTTTTAAAGCTTTTCGCCACGTCCTCAGGTTGCAGAAAGCACTTGGGTGCCACTCCTTTGGGTAAAATGGCAGCTAGCAGGGTTTACTGGGATGGGCCTCTGAGCTGGAAGAGGTCAGGCAATTTCTGAATAAGATATAAAAACACTCCACAAAAGTCCAAACCTCAAACTGAAACATGTTTCAATACTAAGCTCATCTTCTTAACCTAGCCCCTCATCCTTGAGGGATGGCACTACACACACAAAGCCCAGGTGAGCACCTCAATCCCAAAGACAGCACATTTCTCCCTAACTCCTCGCCAGGGACTCTGGCCAATGCCCACAGAATGGCTCTGGTGTAGCTCACGTAGGGGCAGGCATGGGGTTAGCCCCCACAGCTAGCCTAGGACCTCCACTATCTGCCTGGCTTCCAGTTTTGCATCTGGGCATTAACATTCAGGTGTCTGATCACATTTCTTTACTTTATAAGCCCTTGATATGCACATGGCCACCAGGTACCTCAGAATGTACCTGTTATTTGGAGACAAAGCCATCAAAGAGAAAATTAAGGTAAATGAGTTAATTGGGGTGGACCCTGATCCAATAGGTCTGGTGTCCTCATAAGGGGAGATTAGGACACAGACACCCAGAGGGACAACCTTATGAGGACACAGGAAGACCAGCTCTGCTGTCCTGCTGACATCTTGATTGATGACACCTGGCCTCGAGGTCTGTGAGAAAATAGTTTTGTCAGTTGAGGCACCCAGTCTCTGGTACTGTGCTACAGCAGCCTAACCAACTTACTGTCAGTTTAGAATACTGTAGGTATATATGGATTTCTTGAATCTTACATTTTTGAGGGATTTTGACATCAGAGATATTTAAAAGATTGGCATTATAATTGCAGTTACAATGAAAAATTGACACCCTTCCTATGGTCAAAGACCCCCATCCTAAGTTTTTTAAAAAGGCAGATAGAAAAGGTAAAAAATTGAGTTGGGAATGGGATTTTTAAGTCCAAAAGTCTAAAAAAATTATAGAAGTATGTTATTCAAAATGTCAGATATTAAAGGCAACTTAATACTTATCATCTTTAAATTTAGTAATTCATTTTGCAAGTTACTTCTGTTGGCCGTTAGTTTCCTCAACAAATCACCTGAGTCCATATATCATGGCTTATCTCTGATCAACAGACTTTCTCATCTAACTTAAAATGTTCCAGGCCAGGCCTTTAAACAAAGCTTTCTTTTCTTTTCCTTTTTGTGAGATAGTCTTACTCTGCTGCCCTGGATAGAGTGCCATGGCATCATCATAGCTCACAGCAACCTCAGTTTCTTGGACTCAAAAGATCCTCTTACCTCAGCCTCTTGAGTACTTGGGACTATAGGCACCCACTACGATGCCCAGCTAGTTTTTTTGGTTTTTTTGTTTTTTTCTATTTGTAGTAGGGACAGGGTCTTACTTTTGCTCAGGCTGGTCTCAAACGCCTGAGCTCAAGCAATTGACCCACCTCGGCCTCCCGCCACTGCACCCTGAAAGCTTTATTTCTTTATTCAATTATAAATCAAAGAATCTTCCAACCCACCTATAACCTGTAAGCCCCTATTTTGAGATGTCATGTCTTTTCTGGAAAAACCAGTGTTTTCTTTATATGTATTGATTTATGATTTCACCTACAATTCCTGTCTCCCTAAAACATAGAAAACCATACTGTAACCAAATCATCTTGGCTCAAGACTTTCTGGGTGTGGCTCTCCTGGGTAGAAATCACACACACTGGTTCAGAATAAACCTCTTTATTTTATAGAGTTTGGGCTTTCCTTTTTCCATTAGCACTCCTGACCAGCACATGGCTCTGTGTGTTTAGGGCTTGCCCAGAATGCACCCTTTTTCTCTGGCTGGTGCTCATTTCATTTATTCATTTATTTGATGGTAGTTTAAAATTCACAGTATTGTCTGGGTGTGGTGTCTAGCACTCTGGGAGGCAAAGGTGGGAGGATCACTTGAGACCAGGAGTTTGAGACCAGCCTGAGCAAGAGTGAAACCCCACTCTACAAAAAAACAGGAAAACTAGCCAGGCTTGGGAACATGTGCCAGTAGTCCCAGCTACTCTATAGGCAGAGGCAGGAGGATCACTTGAGCCCAGAAATTTGAAGTTGCTGTGAGCTATGATGTTGTCAACACAACACAGACCCTATCTCAATGAACAGAACCAAACAAGCAAAACCCCCCACATAGTATGAGCTCTATCCTGTTAACAAATTTTTAAGTGTAGCTATACTATGGTGTTCAAATATTATTTATTTTATGCTCTTCATTTCTCAGATACAAGGGTCAAGGAGATAGTATCTCTTTGCTTATAGCTCATTATCATTTTCAGTCTGTGTGGGACCCTCTCTTAATTATTTACACATATATTGATATATTCCCAAATATCTTCCCTATTAAGCCCATTTTCCTTGTTTCCTAATCCCTCTTGACAACTCAAAGACATAAAGGAAAAACTAACCAATGTGTTGTTTCTAATTGTTACTGATCACAATCCTTCTGGGGCCAGATATGTGTGTTGGGGAGCTACCCTAAATACCACGCAAGCAATTATTTAGATTCTCCAGTGGATACCAGCTGTCCTCCAATTCAACTCTGACAGCAGCAAAATGCATCTGGAAAAAAATTTTTAAGAATATTTTAGGTAGGTTGAAAATATGTCAAAGTATTAACCTGATGTGTGATGTGTAGACTCTTTATGTAGGACGGGAACTGGACTGAAACATCGGGAAGACATCTCTCAATTTTAATGCTTTCTATGTGCATGGAGAAAAACTGGAATGTCAACCTAAAAAACAAACAGAGAGAAGCTCTCTAAGATAAATTTATTTGGGAATAGGGCATTGCAATGGGAATACATGTGCCATAGTAAACTGTGTGTTTAGTATGTGTTTATATTCAAGAGGGAAGGGAAGATGGTTTTTACAGGAAAAAAATGCAGAGGATCACATAATTGTTTTGAAATAATTATTCTTGGCTACAAAGAACAATAGCAATAGTAATGGCGTTCCAACTTTGGACATGGTTGGTTGCTGGGCAGATGTCCTTGCACATGTATTTTGTGTTAAGGTTGCAATGGCCTTTGTGCAAGGTGGCTGTTTTTGGAGTCTTTTTTTTTGTAATCAGGCATGTAAGCATGAGAACCTTCATGGCCTCCTCTGGCTCTGTTTGTAAGGATTTTCTTAACGTGAGTGGTTCCATTTTGATTCTGACAACTTTACCAGGAGGATTACCATAGTGACTTCAAACTCACCTCTCAGTATGTTGCATTTCTTAGTCCTATTTCTGCCTTTTAGGAGCAATGAAAATGAATTCCTTTAGATTCTTTTTCCAGGAGCTGGACATGAAATTTCCTGAGTCAAATCTTCTTTATTCAAACATCCTGTATCTTCAATCATTTCTTTTTAAATACAGTTTATATCCTCTTTAACATTCCTCTTTGTACAGCCTGGAGTTCTAAGAATAGAACCCACAATATTATAAAATACATGTAACAAAACAGGCATCAAATGTAGGACTAAAATGTCCTGTAATTAGGATCCTTTACTCCTCGTGGTCTACTTTTTGGTGGTGGTTATTGACTTTAAAGAAGAAATACTACTTTATGACATTCTTATAGAAAATATATATTTTTTGTGGTTATCAATTAAATCCACAAAGGCCAGGTGTGGTGGCTCACGACTGTAATCCTAGTGATACCGGAAAAGTGGCACCCCAGCCAGCTCAGCCGAGCGGAGCTTGGGGACCTGCCACCTCTGTCTTGGTGGCAGTAGCCGGCAGAGGAACCAGCAGAGGAACCAGCAGGTTGGAGCAAGCAGATGGGAGCTTCCATCCCCCCCAAAAGGGTCCAGTAGAGCGGTGCTAGAGGACCTGCCGGCTAGAGGACCTTGACGGCAGCTGGCACAAAAACCAGCAGGCTGGAGCAAAAGGGGGCGCTTCCCTCCCCCAACAGAGGCTCCAGTAGCCAAAAGAACCGAACAGGTGCGGGGAAAGACACTGGCGCCATGCTGTCTCCTCACGTGGACTTCTGGCAATTCCTCCAGTCCATCCCTAATTGGTCCATTTTCAAAACCTATTCAGGATTAGTCTATTTTCAAAATCCAAAAACTCATTGGACAACTGCCCCTATATAAGCCAGAGACCCTGAGCACAGACTTGGGCAGATCTCAGGAGAAGAGCAAAGAGGTTTGGCTCTGTAACACTTGTATCCTGCTCTATGAGATTTGCCCCTTTGTAAGAGCTGTAAACACTCACAAAGGGGTTTGCCCCTTTGTAGGAGCTGTAAACACTTACAAGGAAGTTTGCTCCTTTATAAGAGCTGTAACACTCGTATTATAAAACCTATCTTACTGCTAATCCTACCCTACAAAGAGGTTTGGCTTGTTATAAGAGCTGTAACACTTATACCTGTTGAATAAAACCTATCCTGTGGTCCGTAGCTTCATTCTTTGAACTGCCGAGACCAAGAGCCTGGAAATTCAGTATCAAAAATCCCGTATCACCAGCACTCTGGGAGGTGGAGGCGATGGATTGCTTGAGCTCAGACCAGCCTGAGTGAGGGTAAGACTAGACTGTACTAACAATAGAAAAAGTTAGGTGTTGTGGCAGGCACCTGTAGTCCCAGCTATTGGGGAAGCTGAGGCAAGAGGATCACTCAAGTCCAAGAAACTGAGATTTCTATGAGCTATAATGATGCCATAGCACTCTACCAGGGGTGACAGAGTGAGACTCTGTCTTAAAAAAAGAAAAAAAAAATCCCCAAACATTTTATATTAATCAATTCAAAATATTATGTTGATAAAAACAACTTTGTGGTGAGACATAACAATGGGAATTCAAGAGTCCAAAATGCCCAAGGCTGGCAAATATTTTACT
>NW_003852680.1:905160-906150 GCF_000181295.1 Otolemur garnettii
CCTTAGCCACTTGAGCCACTGGTGCTGAGCCTGCACTTTCCTTCTTAAAACACTAGACTGTGTTCCCAAAGTGCAATCAATTTATGAGAATACTTGCTTCAATCGCAAAGTAACTGTCTCAACAAGTGAGGGAACCTTGACTCACAAGAGTCCCTAAGAAAATAAGCCAATGGCCATTCAACTATGTGCATGTCAGTGAGATGAGCAGATTGCCACTGCCACTACAGCCACCTTATGGAGCTGGGAACTTCTTTATTATTCTTGACAAATCTTCCCACGCACAGGATTAGTCTATTATGAAGTTTGCTCATTTTAAAATTTTTTTGCTTTTCTCTTTACCACATTCCTAGTTTACATAACAAATCCGGTAGGCTGGGCTACCTGATTGGGTTGGGCTGGACGCCTAACCACTATTCGGCAGAACTTCAACAGAACTGCTAGTCACACTTCCAGCTGCGCATTTAGTGCATTTCCAAGTCTACTGAAAAGTTCTCATAAAACCAAAAAATAATACCTTATTAGATTTTCCCTTGTATGGAATAACTTTTTTTTTTTTTTTGAGACAAAGTCTCACTGTCACCCTTGGTAGAGTGCCGTAGCGTCACAGCTCACAGCAACCTCAAACTCCTGGGCTTAAGCGATTCTCTTGCCTCAGCCTCCCAAGGACCTGGGACTACAGGCGTCCGCCACAACGCCCTGCTGGTTTTTGGTTGGAGTTGTCATTGTTAAGCAACCGCCAGCCTCGGTGTATGTGGCTGGCACCCTATTCACTGAGGTACGGGAGCCGAGCCTAGAATAACATTTTTTAAGATTTAAAAAATATGTAGGTTGGCACCTGTGGCTCAAGGAGTAGGGCGCTGGCCCCATATACCAGGGATGGCGGGTTCAAACGTGGCCTCAGCCAAAAAACTGCAAAAAAAAAAAATGTGTAGAACTGAACTACATCATTTTTCTTCCCGCATACTTGCTTTCAAAATTTAAAAACTTGAC
>NW_003852680.1:906533-907060 GCF_000181295.1 Otolemur garnettii
AACTCCTCCATGCCAGGGGAGAGCGGAGATTGGAGATCCAGGCTGGCTCCCTACGGGCCAAGAAGCCATACGGGGCGGTCCCAAGTAGGGCGAGTGTATGCAAGGGAAATCCACGCAGTGCAAGGAGTGTTCATCAAAGGGCCTGCTCAAGGGAAGGTCTCCGCAGAATGAGTGCACATGGGACCCATCCACGCAGGGCATTATATGTGGGACGGAGGCATGGGGGAACTCGCGCGCGCAGGGAGGGCCCACGCAGGGCAGTCCCAGATAGAACGAGTGTCTGCAAGGAGCGTCCCCAGGAGGGCCTGTCCAAGGCAAAGTCCGTGCAGGAGTAGCATGCCTGGGGCACATCCATACGCAGGGCTGTGCATACCTAACGTGTGCATGCTAGAACCCGCGCACACAAGGTCTGTCCAAACAGGGAAGACCCAAGCAGGCCGTTTTCCAGCCCCGCCTCCAACCACGTAAGCCTGCCACTCCGGAGGGGGAAGGCAACTCATAGCTCAGATGCTAGCAGCTTACAAAAA
>NW_003852680.1:907206-918409 GCF_000181295.1 Otolemur garnettii
GTACTAGGACCTGGCTGGCCAAGAGTGCCAGGACCTTAAAGGTGGAATGCAAATCTGCCAAGACCTTGTAAATGAAACGCACCACAACCGAGACCTTGTCCGTGGGCGCACCGCTGCCAGGACCTACCCCGCGGGAGGCCCAAAGCTGCCAGGACCTGAGAGGGTGGAGCGCACGGCTGCCAGGACTCCGCCCCGCGCGCGCGCGTCCCCGGCACTGGCGTCGTAGTTGTCGTCGTCCCGGTCCTCGTTGTCCACGCCAGCTCTCGGCCGTCCGCCGGGCG
Source organism: Otolemur garnettii (assembly GCF_000181295.1). Taxonomy (NCBI): domain Eukaryota; kingdom Metazoa; phylum Chordata; class Mammalia; order Primates; family Galagidae; genus Otolemur; species Otolemur garnettii. The sequence goes on from NW_003852680.1 coordinate 907,488, forward strand.
CCACCGGCCCTCTACACCCGCGCCCTCGCGGGCCCCTCCGCCCGCAGCCCTGGCGCTCCCCGCTGGCCCCGCCGAGGCCGCCTGTGCCCTGTGCCAGCGCGCGCCCCGGGAGCCAGTGCGCGCCGACTGCGGCCACCGCTTCTGCCGGGCGTGCGTGGTGCGCTTCTGGGCCGAGGAAGACGGGCCCTTCCCGTGCCCCGAGTGCACCGACGACTGCTGGCAGCGGGCAGTGGAGCCCAGCCGCCCTCCGCTCAGCCGCCGCCTGCTGGCGCTCGAGGAGGCGGCTGCGGCGCCCGCGCGTGACGGGCCAGCCAGCGAGGCCGCGCTGCAGCTGCTGTGCCGTGCGGACGCCGGGCCGCTGTGCGCCGCCTGCCGCATGGCCTCTGGCCCCGAGCCGCCGGAGTGGGAGCCGCGTTGGAGGAAGGCCCTGCGTGGCAAGGTGCGCGGGGAACCCTGGGAGGGTAGTTCTGTGCCCAGCCCACCCCACCGTGTCATTTCCCTTCCCACAGACCTGTCCCTTCTCTATCTCCGTTGTTCCCTCCCCTAGGGAGCTGCGCTGGGTCGTTCCACCGCCCGCCTCTCAGAGGCTTTTTCCCGTCCCATCACCTATGTCCCTCGGAGTCACATCTTCCCCGCTACAGGTCGCGTTCTTTCTGCCCTCTCCCCGTATCCTCTTGTTCCCCACCCCCGGTGTATCCTCCTCCAGCTTCCACAAGTTGGCTCCTCCCCCTCACTGGTCCCTGGGTGTGACGTCACTTGCTGGCCCAGCCCCCACCCCTTCGGGGTACAGGTGGCGCCCCGAGTGAAGTTGTGTCTGCAGACAATGGTGTCAGCCCCTGTAGTCCAGCATGTGTCCACCAGCCTGGTCCACCTTCTTGCCCACTCTCTGAGCCACCACTCATGGGGCACCTGGCTGCACTCTGGGTCTCCTCACTCATTCCCTTCTGCCCATCCCCTTCTGAAATCTTCCCTGCTATTCTCTTTGCCATGGGGCAGGAACTTGCCTTTGACATTGTTATTTCTGAGAGAACAGTCAGGTCCCTGGATACCCAGACAATGGCACCTGCACCCTGCGCGCTGGCAGAAAAGCCAGTGCCACGTGCTGTGACCCCTTCCCCATGTTCTGGGAATAGCAAGTGCACTTTGGGGTCGACCAGAGAGGTGGGGTTCAGTGGATGGGTTTCCACTAGATTCCAGAGCAAGTGCCCAGCTGGACTGTGTCAGTGGGCTCTCTTGTCTTCAGGGCTCCTGTTACTAGCAGAGCAACCACATCCCAATTAGAAAGGATGCACAGAAGACCATGCAGGCCTTTGGTACAGGACTGAACTCACCGCAAACAGGCCCACTTAGGAGCACAGAATTCCAGAACCCACCAAATGGCAGCTTTAGCCCTGGCACCCAGTACCATGAGAAACCTTTTAATTGGGTACACATTGCTGTCTGTAGACCAAAGAACATGAGTTTTGGGTTGTTTCTGGGACAGCTGTTAGTGCAGTCAGCTTGTGTGATGTCCCTCTGGGTGTGGTGGCCCGGGGACCCAGATCTTCTGCCCACTCTCAGTTATCAACCTCTCTCACCAGGAGAACAAGGGATCTGTGGAAATCATGAAAAAAGACTTGAATGATGCCCGGGACCTACATGGCCAGGCAGAGTCAGCGGCTGCTGTGTGGAAGGCAAGTCAGGGGCCTGTGGCAGCCTCTGGGTCTGGGTGAACTCAGGGATTGGGGGTCTCAGGGCTGTAGACAAAGGGCCAGGTTACTCAACTGCAGGGCTGGTTGATTGTGGGAGGAACCATTAGACTTTAATGAGCTCCAGGGTAGTTTTCTAGGGTATATTTGTATTTCCCAAATAGAATCTGGCAAAAGTGGAGCGGGGTCCTCTTTTTCTCCCCACATTTGTAGGTATTTGCTTCATCCAACTTTGTTTTATTCAAACACATTTGTAACTCTTTTTGTGGTACTCTTGGTTCTAACCTGAGAGCTCTCTGCTATGTCCCAGAAGAACCATTTGTGTGCCCAGAGGACTTGCTAAGTGTCTTAGTAAGTTTGGGCACATGTAAAAAAATACCAAAGTTGGGGTAGGTGAGACTGTAGAAATTTATTGCTCATAGTTCTGGAGCCTGGAAGTACATGATTAGGGCCTTGGCAGATTTGGTGTCTGGTGAGGGTCTGTTTCCTGCTTCATAGGTGGCGGCTTCTCACTGTGTCCTCACATGGCAAAAAAGACAGGGTCTCTCTGGGGTCCCTGATGTAATCACCTCCCCAAGACCCCACCTCCTAATACCATCACCTGGGGAATAAAAAGATGACATCATGGGAATTGTAAGGGGAAGGGAGTACACAAACATTCCTCCTATAGGAGAATTACTTTCCTCAAGATGACACCACATATAAAAACTATGCTTAGACTGTCCTTGGTGACTTTTTCTTCATGTATAGTGAATCTGTACTAGTTTCTTCAGGTTTCATAAAGCCCCTAAACTTTTTTTTTGAGACAGAGTCACACTTTATCACCCTTGGTAGAGTGCTGTGCTGTCACAGCTCACAGCAACTTCCAGCTCTTGGGCTTGGGCGATTCTCTTGCCTCAGCCTCCTAAGTAGCTGGGACTATAGGTGCCAGCCACAACACCTGGCTATTTTTTGTTGCAGTTTGGCCAGTTGTCTGGCTAAAACCCACTACCCTTGATATATGGGGCCGGTGCCCTTTCCACTGTGCCAGAGGTGCTGCCTTCTTTTTTTTTTTTTAAATCATATGAGAACAGTGGACTTTTAAAAACTATAGAAGCTCTCAGATTGTGGGCCTGCACCTTGAGGACAAGGCACTGGTCCTGTCACATGTTGGGGCTCTTTGTGTTCTGGGTCCAGCTCAGCTTTTGCCCACTCCACAGAGTTCTGAGATACAAGCTTCCCTCAGTGACAAGAGAGGTGACGAATTGGGTCCACAATGCCACTTGGAGCCCTAGCAGCCTATGCTGCCCTTGGGGACTGCTTTTAACTTTTTGCTTGTAAGAGTGGTGCAAAGCATGGTGTGCAGGTGACCCTGGGAGGTTTTAGAGACCTCTCATTTTTCATTAACCCTGTGTTACCTCAAAGGACTTTGTTTTGGCTTTAGATTTTAGCAGATCGGGGCTTTAAATTGGACTTGTTTTGGGGGGGATGGTGGCAGCATAGATGCTAAGAAGACAGAAGCCTTCTAAGAAGTGAATGGCGAGCCATCTCAGCCAACAGTAAGTACCGGGCAGTCATATGAATTCTCTGTCAGAAACAAAACTGTCAGCCTCTTGTGACCACCTGCACAGCGTAGCCCAGCACCAATAAGAGTAAAGTCAGAGTAGCATCTTGCTGTATTCTCCTATTTGCAAGGTCAGGCATTGGTTGAAGACTATCCAAAGAATGGCACATGTGAAGGTTCCAGTTTTAGTTGAAGGCTGATGGAATGGTTTTCAGCCCTTACAGTTCCCGTGAGGGTGTGGCAGGGATGGTCACTACAATAGTGGGTGTATATTCTGTCAAGTGCCTGGAGAGGCCTGTAGACTCAGCAGAGACACTGAGGGAAGTGCCTTCCCCTGGGCTACTGGCAGATAGAGGGTCTTTGTGTATAACTAAGCATGTTAACAGCATAAGGAGATAGAACTCTACCTCTCCCCTCTGAGGGTCCCTGGCTGGGCTTCAAAATTCAGTTGAAACAAGATAGATTAACAAGAAAAAAACATATGGATTTATAGAACCCAAGTTCTGCATAGCATGAGTGCTCTCATAAAGAAATGAGAACCCAGCTTGGTGCCCATAGCACTGTGGTTATGGTGCCAGGCACATACACCAAGGGTGGCAGGTTTGAACCCGGCCTAGGCCAGCTAAACAACGATGACAACTGCAACAAAAAATAGCCGGGCACCTGTAGTCCCAGCTGCTTGGGAGGCTAAGGCAATAAAATCACTTAAGCCCAAGTGTTTGAGGTTGTTGTGATCTGTGATGCCATGGCAGTCTACCAAGGGTGACATACTGAGACACTGTCTCAAAAAAAAAAAGGACGAAAAAGAAATGAGAACCCGTGGCTCAGTGCCTGTAGCTCAGTGGCTAGGGTAGCAGCCACATACATTGGAGCTGGCAGGTTTGAATCCAGACTGGGCCTGCCAAACAACAATGACAGTTCCAACTAAAAAATAGCCAGGTGTTATGGCAGGTGTCTGTAGTCCAGCTACTTGGGAGGCTGAGGCAAGAGAATTACTTAAGCCCAAGAGTTTAAGGTTGCTGTGAGCTGTGACACCACAGCATTCTACCAAGGTCAACATAATGAGACTGTCTTAAAAAAAAAAAAAAAAAGAGAACCTAGAAAAGCAGTTAGAATCAAATGGTATGTACTGAGTTGGATAAAGACTAGTGAACGTTATAAAAAACCAACTAGATTATGTTGGGAGGCTTAAAAGATAAGGGTTATTTTAACTAAGTCTATACCCAATTTTATCAGCCTCAACTTCCTGGTGTCCTTGATGAGAATATCATTTCTCTTGGTACAGGGAGGACATCTTTCAGGGGATTTCTTTTTCGTTGTTGTTTTTTTGGTCTATAGAGTCCAGCCCAGGCTGGAATGCATAGGTGTGATCATAGCTCACTGCAGCCTCCAGTTACTAGGCTCAAGTGACCTTGCTTCAGCCTACTGAGTAGCTAGTACTACAGACACACACTGTCATGTTAAACTAATTTTTTCTTATCTTTTTTAGAGATGGGGTCTTGCTATACTGCCCATCCTGGTCTTGAACTTTTTTTTTTTTTTGAGACAGAGCCTCAAGCTGTCCCCCTGGGCAGAGTGCCGTGGCATCACAGCTCACAGCAACCTCCAATTCCTGGGCTCAAGCGAGTCTCCTGCCTCCGCCTCCCAAGTAGCTGGGACCACAGGCGCCCGCCACAACGTCCGGCTATTTCTTGGTTGCAGCCGTCATTGTTGTTTGGCGGGTCCGGGCTGGGGATTCGAACCTGCCACCTTAGGTGTACGTGGCTGGCGCCTTAGCTGGTTGAGCTATAGGCACTGAGCCCTGGTCTTGAACTTTTGGCCTCAAGTGATCCTCTTGATTTCAGCCTCCCAAAGTGCTGGGATTATAATGGGGTTATAGGCATGAGCCTCCACACCCATCCTACATGGGAATTTCACCTGCTTTTAAGAAGCACAATGAACATTGGTGTTATCTTGCAGCTGCTGCTATTCTTGTTTTTAATTCAAAATAAGTTGATATGCCAGAGCAGCATGTCTTGGGGTGACATATTCTCAACTCCTTTTCCTCCAGGAGTGGGAGGTGGTTTGTGGAGAGGGTGGCCCCTGGTGCCCACTGGGGACCCAAAGACAGATGTGTCCTTTCCTGCTGCCTGCCTATCCCATAGGGACATGTGATGGACCGCAGGAAGAAGGCCCTGACTGACTACAAGAAGCTTCGGGCCTTCTTTGCTGAAGAGGAGGAGTACTTCCTGCAGGAGGCTGCGAAAGAGGAGGGGCTCCCAGAGGATGAGCTGGCCGACCCTGCTGAGCGGTTCGGGTCCCTGCTTCAGGCGGTGTCGGAGTTGGAGAGGAAGCACCGCAACCTGGGCCTGAGCATGCTGCTGCAGGTGCGGGGAGGGCAGTATGGGGAGGGCGATGGTGGGGGAGCAGATCCAAGGCACAGCGGGGAGCCCATGTAAGGGGTAATTTAGCAGAAGTCCAGTCTTAGAAGCACAGACTGACTCCCTATGCTGTGGCCTCATGGGGCTGATGGGGCATGGAAAATGACATGAGGGGGTAGCTACATCCCAAGTGCCAGAACCTAGAGAACCACTGCCCAACTCCAGAGCTCTTGAGAGCAGCCTCAGCCAGGAAATCCTCTGCATGGGCCTCTGGTCCCTGGGTACCAGGGGACCAGAGGGTACTTGGGTACTAGGTTTGGGCACCCCCAAACCTCAAGGCCTGCAGCGAACCACTCTGGGCATTTTGCACCTGGGGCTGTGATCCTGGGATCAGCAGCTTCCAGGCTAGGCAACTTCCCAGGCACTGGTGGCAACTGTAAGTGGCAAGGTTTTGACCTTGGGGAGATGAAGGTCAGGGGCTCAGTATAGGTGGGGGCCTACTATCTCCTAGGTCTGGGTTTGTCTGAGATAGTGGAGATATCTGTCTTTCTCTGTGTCTCTTTTTTTTTCTGTCTCTGTGTCTATCTGTATCTCTTATCTATCTCTTTTTCTCCCCATCTCTTTCTTTCTGTATCTCTGTCTTTCTCTTTTTCTATCTCTCTCTGTCTCTGCCTCTGCCTCTATCTTTTTCTTTTTCTGTTCCTGTCTCTCTGTATCTCTCTCTCTCTGTCTCTGTGCCTCTGGCACTATCTCTGTCTTTACTTCTGTCTCTCTATCCTTTTCTGTCTCCCTCTCTTTGTCTCTGTTTCTGTCTCTTTGTCTCTCTGTATCTCTTTGTCTCTGTTTCTCTTTCTCATCTTTTCCTTTTTGTTTGTCTCTGTCTCTGCGTATCTCTGTGTCTCTCTGTCTTTTTGTCTCTGTTTCCTTGTTTTTTTCTCTCTCTCTGTCTCTCACTCTGTTTCTGTCTCTTTCCCTCTCCCCTCCTGTGCAGTGATGGCGCAGACCCTGCAGGGTCCCCTGGAGCCCAAGGCAGAGGGGACGATCCTCACCTCCGCGGGAACCGTTAGCTGTAGACTGGAGAGGCATCTCCAGTGCCCCCCCGCCCCTGTTGTTCTGGATCATTACATGTTTCAACACAGTGTTCCTTTTCCCGTCTCCTTGAGGCATGGATGTTTCTGGGGCTGAAGAAATTTCCACTAGTGGATAGTCACTCCCCTACCTGTATCTGGGCCCTGAGGCCTATACCTTCCTCCCATGTCACCTAATGGCCTCAGTGCCTATACATGGGGACCTTGCTTTGGTGTCAAGGGACCCAAACGCCACACCCTGAAAACATGCCCTGGAGGGAGCTCTTCCTCAGCCACGCATCCCCAGGCAGAGCCCTGAGGAACACTAGTGGGGGTCCCTTTGGGGGTTAGTGTCCAAGAGAGGGAGTCACAGGGCCCTGGGATATACTTGCAACCCAACTCCTCAGGGAAGAGAAAGAAAATGCAGCACACTTGCTGCCCCCTGGACAGAGGATCCCTCCAGCCCTTGGGGTGGGTATGGGTCTACACAGCTGCCCCAAAACCCTCTTTGCGCTCCATCCTTCTTCTCTTGCAGGGTCCCCCTTTCCTGCAGGGGTCCCCAGGCCCTGCCATGGGATTTCATCTAGTTGTACTTAGGCTTGTTCTTTGTATTTCCTCTGGTAGATGAATCTTATACAAAACTCGTGACGTAGCAGTAGCACAGTTGCCTGCAGCATCTTCATGTGTAGATTAATTAGTCCAGTTCACAAAAACTCAGCACAGGGTAGACAGAAACACAGGTCGGGGAATATAGATGTGGGCAGACATTTAGATTTGGGCGTGTTCGGGGACAACTGGGACACAGGTTTCTCAGCCCTTGGGTTTCCCAGCCCTCAGAAGTCCCTAGCCTTGGTGCAATAGCTGTGAGCCTGAGCTGCCTGGCATGTGGGCTAGGCTCTCAATGCCAAATAAAGTGGGTTTGCTACAGCCTATGTGTGATCTTCATCTCTCTGTGTGTCTATGGGGCCTCTTCCCTCTGCCCCACCAGTTTCCAGTGTTAAAGGAAAAATTATTCAGTGGGCATCGTGGCTCATGCCTATAATCTTAGTACTTGGGGAGGTTGAGGAAAGGAGGATTGCTTGAGGCTGGGAGTTCAAGACCAGCCTGAGCAGCATAGTGACCCCATCTGTACATAAAATAGAAAAAAATTAGCTGGGTATGGTGGTGGGCACCTGTAGTTCCAGCTACTCAGGAGGCTAAGGTAGGAGGATTGCTTGAGCTCAGGAGTTTGAGGTTGCAGAGAGCTGTGATGACACCACTGCACTCTAACTGAGGAGACAGAACACACCCTACCTCAAAAAAATAAAATAAAATTATCCCATGAACCTTGTTCAAGTTGGCAGGTTGGACTTAATCAGGACCATCTTCACAGGTGCAAGGCCTATGGCCACGGGGCCATGCAGTGGGGCAGAGGGACTGGGCTCAACCCAGACACAGTGTGGGAGGCAGGTATGTATAACCAATGGGCACAGTGGGTTCTGTGGGTGGAAGGTTCCTGAGCTGAGACATGGGGCACCAGGGATTCTGGCTGAATCGACTACAACCCTTGCCGCAGGCCACGGCAGTATCCTGATGTTTCCTGAGAGAGGGAGCAGGATGAAAAACCATCTAGGATGGTCAGGTCCTGAGGGTGGGGGGTTCTGGAGAACTGAGTCTGCAGGGCTGTTGCTAAAATTGGATTTTACAAAGAAGGGCACAGATGGGCCCGAGGGAGGGAGTTCACGAGCCTTGCCACAGTTTGGCCAAACACAGTCTTTGTCAGCACCTTGGCAATTTACCAGCCTTCAGACCTCCCATCCACCCCTCGTGCCATCTCCCTGCCCTCGTGACAAGCCCATGCTTTGCATTCTTATGATGCTCCCTGGCTACATCCTGAGGACACCCAAACAGATCATCCCATGACACTAAACTGTCTTTGTTTCACCAAATGCAGCAGTGGCTTCACGATCCTCACAGAACCAAACTGGTTAGCAACAAACATCCCACCCAGTCAACTGCAAGCTCCTTTTGTAAAAAAACAAAGACCATTTATATTTATGGGATGCAATGTGATGTTCTGAGATTTTATATCTATATAATTGAGATATATATACACATATACACATCTCAAACTAATTAACATACCCAACACCTCATATACTCATTTTTAATGATGAGAATATTGGAAAGCTACTCTTCTAGCAATTCCAAGAACAGTTGTTCCTCTGTGTCCAAGGATTGGTTCTAGAACCCTCTCGGGCACCAAAATCCCTACTAGATGCTCCAGTTACTTAAAACTGGCTCTTGTCCACACATGCATACAGAGCACCAACTGTATACAATATATTGTTATCAACTGTAGTTACCATGTTGTACAACAATCTCTTGTAATGGAAACTGTATCCTTTGACTTACATCTTCTCAGTTCCCTTCCCTAGTGATACATATATCACCATTCTACTCTGTTGTTTCTATGTGAGTCAACTTCTTAGATTCCACATGTAAGTGAGATCCTATTTGTCTTTCTGGGTCTGACTTAGTTCACTTAACATAAGGTCTTCAGTTTCATCCATGTTGTTGTAAATGGCAGGGCTTCCTTCTCCTTTGTAGCCAAATGGCATTCCATTGTGTATGTACGACATTTCCTATATCTATTGTCTGTGGATGGACACTTAGGTTGATTCCATATCTTGGCTATTGTGAGTAGTGCTGTAGTGGACATGGGAGTGCAGCTATCTCTTTGACTTACTGATTTCATTTCCTTTGGATAAATACCTAGTAGTGGGATTGCTGGATCATACAGTAGCTCTGTTTTGAATTGTTTGAGGAACCACCATACCATTTTCCATAATGGCTATACTAATTGGCATTCCTGTCAACTGTGCATGTGTACGGTTCTCCTGTCCCCCCATCCTCACCAGTACCTATTATCTTTTTGCTAGCAGTCATTCTGACATAGTGAGATGCTATCATTGTGATTTTGATTTGCATTTCCCTGCTAATTGGTGATGTTGGACATTTTTTTTTATATGTATATGTATCTGTTGGACGTGTGTAGGTCTTCTTTTGAGAAATGTCTGTTGAGGCCCTTTGCCCCTTTTTTAATCCTGTTATTTGCTTTCCTGCTATTGAGTGGAGTTCCTTATCTATTTTGGATATTAACTGCCTGTCCAATGTACATTTTGCATATATTCTCTCCTAATCTGTGGGTTGTCTCTTCACTCTGTTGATTATTTCTTTGCTGTATAGAAGCTTTTGTAGCTTGATGCAATTCTATTTGTTTATTTTTGGTGTCATCAGAACTCAGTGTGGCTTTGAACTCCTGGGCTCAAGCAGTCCTCCTATCTCAACCTTCTGAGTAGCTGGAACTACAGCTGTGTGCCTCCCCACCGGGCTAATTTTGGAATTTTTTATAGAAATGGTGTCTTGCAAAACTGCTCAGGCTGGTCTCGAATTCCTGGCCTCAAGCAATCCTTCTGCTTTGGCCACCACCACTGGCCAATTTTTGCTTTTACTGTTTGTGCTTTTGGGGTCATATCCAAGCAGTCAGTGCCCAGACCAACACCAAAGAGTTGTTCTCCTATATTTTCTTCCACTGGTTTTACAATCGCAGGTCTGAGGTTTAAGTCCTTATCCATTTCCAGCTGACTTTTGTGTATGGGACCCTTCCTTGATAGACTGTCTTCCCCAATCCCTAGGACACCCACTGGTTTTGAGTTTTCTCTGGCCTTTTTGATACCTCTCAGTCTCTTTTACAGACTCTGCCATCTTCATGTGGAAGGACCCCTTGCATCACTGGTAGGTCCTTCCTGTCCTGCACACACCTGCTGCATGGCCGTGTGCATTCTCTGGTCTCACACTTACCTTTCCAGTGTGAGTCTCTCTCCCAAACTCTTACTTGAAGTCTGCCTGCCTCCTGCACAATGCCTGTGGATGTCCATCTCAGACTCCCTTGGTCCAAAACTAAGGGACTGACCCCTGCAATTCCTAGGCAGGTGTCTGGGAGTCATCTCTGTGCCCTACTTTCTTTGAATAGACTTAGCAGGTCTGTGAGGGAACAAAGATAGCTTTTCCTCCAGACACAGACTAGACATTGTCTTACCTGCCACCCAGCCAGGGTCTACAACACTGCTGTACACCCAGGAGCCAGGAACCTCACCCCAGCCCCCATATCCTAACAATTCACCCTCAGCTGGTAGAGAGATTTCCTTTTAAAAATATGTAGAATAGGCTCGGCGCCTGTGGCTCAAGTGGCTAAGGTGCCAGCCACATACACCTAAGGTGG